>NC_133341.1:33795130-34095130 GCF_030506205.2 Paramisgurnus dabryanus | reverse complement strand
AGACACACGGGACACGACATATCGGAGTAGTACTGATGTCTGGACTCTGAAGACGACACCTAGATGAGACGCTCGTGAGAGTCAGCACAGATATCACATGGCATTCAGCATTTTACTTTAAGCATAAGGGACCTTTTGACACATTTTTTTTACGGATGGCAAAGATTATAAAGGGGGTTAGTTGAAGGAACATAGTGCAGGCCAAATTTAAACTAGCATATATCTGACGCGTCCAGATCCGATGTGCTAACAAAGGGGTAGGCAACTTCAGTCCTGTGGTGCCAATGTCCTGCAGAGTTTAGCTCCAGCTCTAATCAAACAAACCTGAATAACCAATCAAGGTCTAAAGAGTCACCTGAAAACTACAGGTAAGCCCTTTTCACACAGAAAGAGTCACCTGAAAACTACAGGTAAGCCCTTTTCACACAGATATGCCGTAAGATACACAGGACAGGCATCCTGGAATTTTCCGGGACAGTTTGATATTTTATTCATTCACACTGACATGATTACCCGGTCCCGGAAAGACACGTGACCTATTGAAAGTCCCGCCCTCTCTTCTACGCAGCGTCTGAAGTTTGCATATTTTTTATTATTTCTCTCTCCAGAAACAACTTGCGTGCATTTTTGTTTATGATAAGACTACAAAGGAGCGTGTGAACGCACAGTTCTATTCTGGTGAATGATCTCAGCTTCAGAGTGGATATTTGACGAGCTCCCTGATTTCTGCTTTGATACAGTTTTCAGACATTTCTCATTGTGATTGTTTATATGCATTTAAAACCCGCATTTTGAGGTGCTGAACTATATATCTTGTTAGGATGACGCGCGGGTATTTTCCTTTATTATAGCTCAAATGAGCACGTGACGCGATATTCTTTTATGCTGCTGAATGATCTCCGTTTCAACGCAGTAAGTAATAATCTAACTTACCTGATATCTGCTTCAGTCCAGTTTGCTGACATTTCTCGTAGTGAATGTTGTAAATCCCTCATTTTAAAGAGTTGAACCAACTTCATGTTGCCATGACACGCGCGTCCTCACTACGGCACGTGCGTCATTGTTTATGCGTCTCATTTATCATTTCCTGATAACTGCTTCAATCTAGTTTGCACCATTTCTCGTGGTGAATGTTTATATGCATGTTATCCCTCTTTGTAAGGATCTGAACCATAACTTGTGTTGTGATGATGACGCACGCGTCCTCACTTTGACACGCCCATTACGGCATTCTTGCGGCTTTCTGTTCACACAGAGGGTTACCCGCGTATCTTACTAGGTCCTCTTTCCGGCAACGATCCCAGAAGATTAACGGAACGAGTTTTTGTTCACACAGACGCTTGTCTGGCAATTTTACAGGTATTTTCTGGGACCAGAGGTCTGTGTGAATGGGGTTGTAGGTGAGGTTTAATCAGGGTTGGAGCTAAAATCTGCAGGACATCAGTCGTCGGCACTCCAGGACCATGCCATGGGACTGAGCCTGATTTGAGATCAGCCATGGAGGGATATTCCTCTACCTGACTTTATGTTCTGAAGAGCGTTAGTGTAAGAAAAGGGCTAAAGTTAAACCTGACTTCTTAATACAGTAATGGTGTCATATTTACTTCATACCTGCTCGTTTTGAAGCTGCTCTCTGACCACACGCACATGCTCCTGACTCTCTGGATGAATCCTCTGCTGTTCAGTCCTGACACACAGATGAAACCAGATCACACGGGTGTGAAGAAGAGAGGATTGCGATGTTCAACATAAAAGTAAAGTTATGTGATCATTAAAATGGTTTGCTCATGAATGAAAACCCTGTCGTGGTTTTCTTATGTCTTTATTAAACAGGTATAACACAGAAGGTAAAATTCTACATTATCACAAAAGCACCACAAATGTAATTTATATCTAGACTACATAGTTATAATATATCTAAGGTTCAGTTTCCCTGACAGGGTTTAGATTAATCCAAAACTACACCTTGCTTATATTAGGACATTTAAGTCGTTTTTACAAACATACAACACACAATAATGGCGTACATCTTGAGACAAAACCACAGCACTGATATATGTTAAGATATGTCGGACTAAAGTGAAAGATGTTTTTAAATTAATAATAATATGTTTCATTTCTATAACGCCTTTTCTATGCTCAAGGACGCTTTACAAAGACTTTATCTAACCCTTGCATGGTTGACACCAACGTCAGTGTATGAATAGGTGAATGTGTGTGTGAAAGTGTTGGCCCCTTTCCTGAATTTTTTTTACATGTTTGTCACACTTTAATGTTTCCCACGTGGCCCTGTGTGAAGTGCTTGCCCCATAAAGCTAAACCTATAATAACTTGTTGTCAGGCACTATATTCCAAATCTCATTAAATCATTTTAAATCTTTGTGTGCTGATTAACAACAGGCCCAAATTTAAGCTTCAAACAAGACTGTGTAACTACACAGAAAGAAAATTCATCTTGTGTTTAATAGAGGAAAATCCTACATAACTTTCCTCTCGGAGTATATGATTATTTTCATGTCTTGTGTAATGTCACAGCCAGGTCAGTGTGCTTCTCTATTGTGGGTCTCTCACCTGCACAGCAGAGTCACCAGACCAGCCAGAACCGTCACGCTCAACACCAGCACCAGCAAAACCGGGTCACTCACACCCTCAATAAGAGACTCTTCATCTGGAATCAAAGGATTCGCGTCCAAACCCTCGTTTCCTTCCATTACATCTGCTCATATCCTCCCCCTTAAAAATGATTGAACACGTGCATATACAGATTTCTCAGACGGCAATAAAAAGAATCACACAAGTACATTTAAGCAGAGAAACTTGCTAGTGCTTGTGTGTTATGGCAGACAGTAAATCTTTTCCGCATTTTTTTCTCTGACGTCACCTTATCGAAACGCCGTCCGATTTACTGCCTGTCATATTTTGTTTTAACCGTGCAAATATGTATTGTTTCAAACTTCTTCCTGCTTTATTAGATCCGTCTTTCCCCTAAAATAAAATTTCCTGCAGTGTGATTTTTGTCAGGCATTAGCTGTCATAATTCTCATGAGTGATTTTTCGTCAGGCATTATTCGGCCTGGCATTAGCTGGGTGGCAGCTGAAGGACCCCTTGTGTCTGGAAAAAATCTCGTCAGAGTGAAACCGGTGAATGTTTGTCTGTCAGCGGCGATTTATTTATTAAAATCCCCGTTTCAGCCTTCATCTCGACAACACCACATCACATATAAGTGGAAATTAAGCTGACTGTGAGCGGCGGCTTTCTGTTTCACGTCGATTTCGCTCCGTTTATTTATTTGGCCGTCGACCAAACAAACAGCGACATTTTATCCGAATTCAGTCTGAATCGAATATGAGCGAAACTCTGGATCGAGTTGAAGTCTGTGAAAGTCTCTTGACATGGGTAAGTTTAATGTTTTATCGTCCGTGTTCGAGATTGTCTCGATTATAACTGTCTGTTATAATCTCTTTGTTTTAGTCATAATGTTTTTGAACTCGGTCGGTTCATTTTTACAGTTTTTTTTTTTACAAACATAATCGGACAAGAATGTTGAACATGTTTCAGTAGTAATAGCATGGAGTAGTTTTTTAACTGCATTGAACATAAGCAAGGTAATCAGTGAATGATTATATAGGTTATCTTAGGTTTTGCATGAACATGTTATGTGTAACTTACATCTTTAAATCAGTTGTCATTGAGGAAAAAACACACATGAATATATTTGAATAATGAAGAGACAGTGATGTTCAATCCAGATTCAAATGAAACAATCACTGATCTGTAACTACATGATTGTAGGTAAAGCTAAATAATGACTGACAGATTTAAATATCACTGACTTCAGATCAGTTGATTATCCAGAACATTGTGTTTTC
The DNA here is from genome assembly GCF_030506205.2 of Paramisgurnus dabryanus. NCBI lineage: Eukaryota > Metazoa > Chordata > Actinopteri > Cypriniformes > Cobitidae > Paramisgurnus > Paramisgurnus dabryanus. The sequence goes on along the minus strand of NC_133341.1, from coordinate 34,091,260 downwards.
CGACTATTATGTTGTTCATGTCATCATTGCTTGATCAGTGTCTCTTGGCGTGTCGTATGTTTGTTTTGTTTATAATTTACCCCAAACCTAACCCTAAACTGTAAGGTATTTAGGTAAAACTAGTTTTGTCTTGAGGTAAATGAGTACAGTCAGGTCAGGCACTGTGTTGGCATGTCTGTGTTGAGCTGCAGCTGTAATAGGATTGTTTATATCTGACACATGCATGTAAATGGACGTCATTCACCGAGGAGATGATGATTATGATGAGGATGATGATGATGATGAGGGTTAGGGGCCGATCACACAAGTGACCTTAGATTTGAATTTGAGGATTATGTGTTGAGTCACTGAGATCAGCTGAACATTTGGGTCAATCAATGCAGTGCTTGACCCAAACTTTAACACTTCACAGTCAGTAATAAAAATGAGAAGTGAAGATTGACTGTTAACCAGGCATGTGTTGATGACACCTCTATGTGGGTGACACCAGTTTGGTTAACACCAGTGGCGATTGGTGCCTTAAAAATTTAGGGGGCGGAAACAAATTTAAAATCAAACTTTTACTTTAGTAATGCAGGACTGTAAATAGCTGTTTATCAGGTGATGGATATCATTACGCCTTAGCTAAAATGCTGAAAATTTTCCTGTTGAAGTCAAATGTTAAAGCATAAAATAAATGAACTATGAATCTAATTTGGGTATGTGGGTTAATTATCAGTAATGAACTAATCAAGGTAATCATTCACACAAACACACACACCAGATAAGGTTGTGTTAGACTTTTTCACTTTTAAAAATCTTGTCATAGTCAATTATTATCCGTCATTTCATGTTTTAATGATAATAATTGTTTTTTGTTCAAATGATTGTAATAAATGATAACATGACTAACAGTGAAATAGTACAACTAAATATTTTTATTTTGTATTAAGTTGCACTATATATTTAATAGGGCTGTCACTTTTCGTTCGAAAATCGATCGGACCAACCAAAAAAAGTTTCGAAAACGAAAATAGGCAATCGATTTTAACCAAATATGTACACTATTAATTTTAAAAGAATTAAACAGTTAAAAATATAGATGTAACAAAACTCACAAACAAGCAGAAAAAGAAAATAAATAATTCCGAAAGTGCATTAGGTGTACAAAAGCTAGACAGAAAATACCCAGCAATTTTACGCATCTATAGATTCACGCTTTCAATTGCTGCATCTAGTGTTTTGCAAAGAAAATGGAGGACAACGTCAATAAACCTGTGCAACACGAGAGAGCGTCGAAATTGTGACCTTACAGGAGATGATGAGTTATGACAAGGAGCCACCATTGCGAGCTGACAGTGACCCGCTTTTGTAATGGAAGATTGGCAGTACGAAATACGCAGCTGGCAACGAAGTACCCGAGTTTCCCTGGGACATTAGTGCGGTCGGAGTGCGTCTTCTCAACAGATGGACATATAGTGAATGAAAAACGCTCTGCTCTTGACCCCTAAAATGTTGATCGACTTGTTTACCTGACCAATAATTTGTAATGGCCCTAGCCTTTTTGCGCATTTCATTATGCCTGCCTAGTGCCGCCTAAGTGTTCGTTACGTTTAATAAAAAATACACAGCATGTTCTCCACTTCGAGTTAGTCTATTTAAAGTTTCATTTTTGAGCAGTTGTTTAAAATGGATCGAATCATTATTTAAAATAATTTTTGAATTGCCTAAATCATAAAAGCAGCCTGGTTGAAGCCTGCAGTAATGTTTTTCATTTATGGCAGCAGTCCACTCTGCATATTTTTTTAGAGAATGCTGCACTACTGTTGCTGTTTTTTATTCTGCACGAAACTTAATGACAATGAATAAGAAATATTGCTGACTTGTGCGTTTCAGGCGCTCTCTTTACATTTGTCTGTTATTTGGCGTTGAAAATGGAAACGTCTTTTTAGACATGGAAAATCGATTTTACAATCGATTCAATGAACACTTATATATTAAAAATCGAAAATGATTTTTTCACAAAAGTGACAGCCCTAATATTTAACCTTTTTGGTAACACATTAAAGTAGCTTTCATCTCTGGCCAACTTTAGGGGGGTGGCACCCCCTATTGACCAGCGGCCACTGGTTAACACACTGGTTCTGTTTGGCATACGCGAGGGAACGCTGATCATCTGATCATAGATTTAAATATAATATGCCTCCTCGTCTCCTCGCTCCTACGTCTTACATCCTAACCGACTGAGCTCCACCATCTTGTAGGACATCTCTATTCTTTAATTGCACCGCGAGGAAGAGGATATCATTTCACCTAATACTTTGTCTCCTCCGTCCTCTCATCTGAAAGGAAACGAAGTTGCACAAATAAGAATTGAGAAGCACCCCAGCAGTCACTATTACTCTTTAGTGTAATGCAGGTGGTTCTGGCTAAAATCAGTGTGGCAGTTTTACTATAGTAAATATTGATAGACTTTAATTAGTGTTTATTGTCCAGGAAATACTGCAGTAATGAGAAGTTTGTTTTTAAGCAAATGTACAGCCAGACTTCGCTCGCCCCAACCCACGTTGACATCTTAAATTCCACACATAACTGCTGTGAGCGGCGAGACGCCAGCGGAGACACGCTGAACTCAGCTGATCTGTGTCGTCTTGTTTATACTTCAGCACTAACTGATTGGTGCGTGTAATTGATGGTGTGAGATCACTGAGTTCCTGACGTTGATCTGTCATGAAGTACAGGCTAAATTGACACCACGACTTGGTTTCCTGCGTCTGGGTGTGACTTCCTCTCATTCCTGAATTTAGTGTTGGAGCAGAACAATAGAGGAGAGAGTCTTGGTGAAAGGCCATTTGGGTTCATTTTGATCTTGTTTGTTTTTTACTTTGTGTTTTGAAACGGTTGATGTTGTATTTAGATGTCCACTGATGAGAAAGGCATCACATATGTTCACCATACATCTTGACTTTAAGCCAGTAGTCAAGCCGAGTGCTGGACTGGACTCTTGTGTATTGTTGTTGTGACTGTGAACACAGTTTGTTATTCACGCTGGCTCAGTGCAGTTACATGAATGGAGAACACACAGTTTAGAGTAGGGCTGTCACTTTTGTGAAAAAAATCATTTTCGATTTTTTATATATAAGTGTTCATTGAATCGATTGTAAAATCGATTTTCCATGTAAAAGACGTTTCCATTTTCAACGCCAAATAACAGACAAAGAGAGCGCCTGACACGCACAAGTCAGCAATATTTCTTATTCATTGTCATTAAGTTTCGTGCAGAATAAAAAACAGCAACAGTAGTGCAGCATTCTCTAAAAAAATATGCAGAGTGGACTGCTGCCATAAATGAAAAACATTACTGCAGGCTTCAACCGGCTGCTTTTATGATTTAGGCAATTCAAAAATTATTTTAAATAATGATTCGATCCATTTCAAACAACTGTTCAAAAATGAAACTTTAAATAGAACTTGAAGTGGAGAACATGCTGTGTATTTTTTTATTAAACGTAACGAACACTTAGGCGGCACTAGGCAGGCATAATGAAATGCGCAAAAAGACTAGGGCCATTACAAATTATTGGTCAGGAAAACAAGTCGATCAACATTTTAGGGGTCAAGAGCAGAGCGTTTTTCATTCACTATATGTCCATCTGTTGAGAAGACGCACTCCGACCGCACTGATGTCCATGGGAAACTCGGGTACTTCGTTGCCAGCTGCGTATTTTGTACTGCCAATCTTCCATCACAAAAGCGGGTCGCTGTCAGCTCGCAATGGTGGCTCCTTGTCATAACTCATCATCTCCTGTAAGGTCACAATTTCGACGCTGTCTCGTGTTGCACAGGTTTATTGACGTTGTCCTCCGTTTTCTTTGCAAAACACTAGATGCAGCGATTGAAAGCGTGAAACTATAGGTGCGTAAAATTGCTGGGTATTTTCTGTCTAGCTTTTGTACACCTAATGCACTTTCGGAATTCTTTATTTTCTTTTCTGCTTGTTTGTGAGTTTTGTTACATCTATATTTTTAACTGTTTAATTCTTTTAAAATTAATAGTGTACATATTTGGTTAAAATTGATTGCCTATTTTTGTTTTCGAAACTTTTTTTGGTTGGTCCGATCGATTGTGCAATCGATTTTCGAACGAAAAGTGACAGCCCTAGTTTAGAGAGCTGAAGACTTTAAAGCTGTCATCACATCTTCTGTTGATATAATCAAATGCACTTCTAAAATCTCACCGTCAGATCAATGAAGTGAACATTCATCTGTAGTACTCAAGAAAACTAATTTAACCTGACAGCAAAACAGTTTGTGCAAGTCAGTTGAGTTATAATGAATACATTATAAATACTTTCACTGTAAATGTTGCTGCCTGTTTCTCTTTTAAAGTGGAGTGAAATCTCAACGCAGTTTTTATGAACTGAACTGAACGAGTTTCATGTTTTCTATGGCCGTACTCACATTGTAGATAACTGTGCTGTACTGTACACTAGTGTCATTGTCCCCACTTCTCTACTGACACTACACTTTATGATCCGGACCCGTGTACAAAGCGATTGTTTTAAAGAAAACCAGAAGATATGCGAGCTTTCTCATCAGAGTCAGCACAAAGGAGTACATTGTAATTATAAGTTTGTGGTTTATTAGGTGCGTTTGACTTCATGTGGCGCTGAGACTGGCTTACATGTCACATTAAGGTAATAACAGAGAGATTTGAGAGCAGACTACTCTTGCTTTAAAATCTCTGTCACGCTTATTTAATGTCATAAACCGATTGGTCTGCAGGGTTTGGTATGGAGCAATCACACTTGTCAATCGAACCAGGGGGCTAAGCGTACTCAGGTTTGGTTCAGTACCCATAGTAAGAGTACGCCCTATAGACCTTTTGCAAATAGACGTCACAGTTACGTCACTGCAAGCTGCGTGCGCGATGTAGTGGCAGAAAAACTGTGGAAATTAATTACTCACAAGTGAAACGAGCAAGATAACTCACTAGAAAATGTCTTGTTGTGCTGTTAAGTGTCAAAATAGGAATACCAAAAAATATGGTCTATATTTCTATAGAATACCATCATCGAAGACATCTTTTGAAAATAAACGTAGATGTTTATGGTTGTTATAAGCCCTTAAACGGCTGACACCTGACCCTGTACTACTGGCACTTACTAAATATCATATTCTCTTCTTTCATTCTTTCCTTTATTAAAAAACTACACTGATTTGTGTACTGCGTTGTGTACTTGCTAACAGGGACAAGATTCAGAGTTATGCACTGCTGCCCTTTTGTTGATGTGATTACTTCCATTGTCTTCCATATTTGTAAGTCGCTTTGGAAATTGTTGCCCATGTCTGAATCGCCACTGCACACTTGTGGGCCCGCGATCTACTTGTCTTTCAACATGAAATTACAACTAGAAGAAATTTCAAATTTGCAGGTCGCACATGCTCGAGTACTTGTAAAAAATGCTTATGCTGTCTGTCTCAAAAACTGGTCGCAGTCTGAATTTCTGGCATTTGATTGCAAACTGTTGAATTATTTAACAGTTTGCTATCATGTAAATTGTTTTTGGTGGAAAATAAACCATTTGATTAGCTTTTTTTGGGGGGGGGGGGGTGGCTACAGCTTGTCTTGTTTAGTGGAAGAGCTTTGTGCCGCATTTAGTGCAAATATATAAATTTTCAGCGTTTCCTGCGGTGAAGAGCCGACTCTTTTTTTGGGGGTCCACCGACTCCACTCCACATCTGTAACAGCCCACTTATGCAGTTTTACGCACGTCTCCTATTGAAAATGAACTAGACACTCGCGACTGCCATGTACCATGTGAAACGCCCATAACACAGACAATGTATGATTTGTTTCTGTACATAGTTGTGTAATTTACAGTAACTTAAGTTGTATACATATTCTGGCCGTACTGATGTGTGTTGTGTTTTATAGATTCAGACATTTGGAGTGGAGGCTTCATGTACAGCAGTAGATGAGCTGACAAGTGGAGTGGCCATGGCACAGGTTTTACAGAAAATGTAAGTCGCATTCATTTGTACATGTTAGAGCTGGGCAAAAAAAACCACGATTCTCATGCATGTCTCATCCATAAAGCTGGTTCGGTTTTCACCTGAAAGCAGGTGATGGCAATTTACTACTAATCACCGAACCGGCTTTACTGACGACATGATAATCGCAGGCGATCTTTTGCCCAGCTCTAGCACATGTACATATCGTGTGTGTGTGTGTGTGTGTGTGTGTGTGTGTGTGTGTGTGTGTGTGTGTGTGTGTGTGTGTGTGTGTGTGTGTGTGTGATAATGTTTCATTGCTGGATCATCTTTCATTGTTGAGCTTTGATGTTCTTCAGTATATTTTACTATAAAATTATTGACAATAACTTAGAGTAAATTAGAGTTTAGCCTGAACTGGTTCATAGTTAAAGATAGTTTAACACTAATGTGTACCATGTGTTTTGTGTGTATTAGTGATGGGATGTACTTTACTGACGCTTGGATCGCTCGTATTAAAGCTGATGTCGGGGACAATTGGAGGTTAAAGGTATTGATCGATTGTGATTCATTTATCTTCAGATTCAGTTTTAATTCATTTTTATTCTATTTTATTTCTGCATCGCTCTTTTCAATTATTGCTTCATTTTCTTTTATTCAGATCAGCAATTTAAAGAAAATATTGAAAGGGATTCTGGATTACAACCATGAGGTAAGAAGACACAATCTAAATCTGTACTTTAGAAAGATAAATAGTACTTTTTACCATATGGCTGTTGAATGCTTTATTTTGATTGGTTGAGAAATGTTGCACAGGTGTTGATTATTTTTCTGTAGACTGCACACCTGAGCTGTCAAATAGCTTAAAATAAGAGGAATAATTGACTCTGGTCCTTTGAAAATAATGCACACATTATCACCTGGGATGTGCATTATTTTACAATAATTCAATGGCCTGTCATCAATTATTCTTTCTTTTTTACTCAGTCTATTATGTAAAGAAAGTCACTGATTTGTTGACACGTGTGTCATTGGCCTAAATTTTACCAATTAAAACTGTTTCAAATTTGGGAGATATTTTTCATCTAGCAGTGGTTGTGTAGTTAGATGGCTGTTGTGTTTTGTTGATGTGTTGTTGTTTCGCTACTCTGTTCCTGCAGGTGTTGGGGCAACAGATGAATGATTTCACTCTTCCGGATGTCAGTCTTATTGGAGAACACTCAGATGCAGCAGAATTGGGTCGAATGTTGCAGCTCATATTGGGCTGTGCTGTTAACTGTGAACAGAAACAGGGTGAGTTTGTTATTTAGATGTTTGAAAGATGCATGAATCCTGGCCTTATGTGGTATGTTTTATAAGCTAGCTAGACCTTAAATCACTCTTACTAACTTAAACCAAACCTACAACTGGTAAAAAAGTGGTTTTTAAAAGTTATTTGATCATTTTACTATTATTTTTTTTTGTAATAACATTGAATTGAGTGTGGTGTTAAAAATTTATTTTGGTTTGTCTATTAAAGGATTCGCTTATTAACTCTTTCACCGCCAGCGTTTTTTAAAAAGTTGCCAGCCAGCGCCAGCGTTTTTCATGATTTTCACCAAAGTTTAATGCCTTCCAGAAAATGTTCTTCTTTAAATATATAAACATACAATATACCAAATGAAAGAACAGACCCTCTGCTTTCAAACAAAAAAAACCGTTTCATGTTTCACGTTATATGTCAGTATATTGGAAGGCATTTTTGTATAGAACGACTGGAGACCTAACCTGGTTAATGGTGTCTTTCCAGTTGAGTAAGATTGTTTATTTGATTTTTATTATTTTGCTGCTGTTAGTGCTATGAGTATAAATAGCTCTTGATGTTTGAATATAACTAGTGTAGACCCATCTCCATGTTATACTTTAGTTATACACACTGGCATGGCAAGGCCAAGGATTTTTGATCACCTATTTACTGCGATTGAGAGCAGAGAATTCTGCCTGTTTTTCTGAGATTTTGAGAACTTATTTTGGAGTTTTTTTTTTTAATCATTCAAATATGTTTGGGTGGTTAATTACACATTTTTCTGTGCACAGTAACATTTAATATCAGACTTTTCGCAGACCTTAAATATAAATTCATTGAAGAAGCTGATCCCATCTGAGTGACTGAGATTTACTCAATTAAACTCCGATATGAAGGTTTGACCCTCTGCCTCAGTTCATTCCCAAAAAATGATTTGTCTTGATATGTTTGTTTTCCAGAATATATCCAGACCATAATGATGATGGAGGAGTCTGTCCAGCACGTGGTCATGACAGCCATCCAGGAGGTCAGCAGGTCATCTCTGTCTCTGTCTTTAGATTGACACCTGCTGTTTCTCATGTCATTAATGTTTAATCACTGTTGTGTACACAGCTGATGAGTAAAGAGACGCCCGTGTCCGCAGGAAGTGACTCGTACATTGATCTGGACAGACAGGTGCCACTGGGTTTTTATAGTTACTTTGATTTCATTGGTATTAATACATGGAGGACCAGACGCTTATGAAGAGTGTTTTGTTTGTTTGCTCAGTTGAAGAAGACGGTGGAGGACCTGAATGAGGCTTTGTCCACTAAAGAGGAAATCGCTCAGCGCTGTCATGAACTCGACATGCAGGTGAAGACAAAGTTATTAACACCTGAAATTATTGATCACCACATCTGTACTGATTCAAACCGTGTTTATGTCGGTGTTATTAAGCAGACATCATTGGTTTAGAGATCATTTACTCTTTAATAAATTGTTTTCTTTCCGTTATTAGGTTTTCTAAATGTTTGTATAGCCTAATATTTTCTTGGCACAGCTACCATGTTATTTAAAATATGGGTTATGTTGAATTTAAGGAGGTGTTGTAGTGGATTTTGTTTCCTTTATTATTGTGATAACTTCTCATCCTCTTGCTTTTGAAGGCGTACCTCGTCCAAGAGGAACGAGATAGACTGAGGTTAGAATTTATTGAACTAGATGAGAGGGTAAATGAGTTTTTATTTTTTCTTCTGTTTCTTGTCAGCATTATCCGTGCGTGCGGCTTGCATGCGCGCTGTGCCACAGACTAAACTCATTTCCTCTTGCCCAGTGGTTTTCATTGCAACAGCACCGCTTATTCACAAGAGACGTCACCATGGGCAAAATAAGCAATCTGCACATCTTAAGCAGACTGTAGCACAGTGCCTGCCTGCAGTTCAGTTGGATTGCTGAATTAAATTTGCAGGAATATTCAGTATGAGGCACACGTGAAGTCAACAGCGTTTACACTTGAAGTTTACATGTGACTGCTGCTTTGCTTGAGCGTAGTGTTTGTATGCACCTTGTGTGCCAGTAACCACATGATTTGATTAGTTAGTGTATTGATTACCTTCTTAAGTGTTTTCTTTTTTTTTAATCTCTGGGTTTAAAATAAAATTCCTTTACAAAACGACTCTGATGCCACACAGCTATATTGACACACGGCCGCTCACTGTTGTATATCATATACTTGATGTGGTCTATCCAGTCATGGTCATGAGATAATAGGATAGATTTTGTTTTAGCTATACAGCAAAATAACCAATGATGATGAGGGAGTAAGAAATGTCAAATCTTGTGTTGTTAACCTGCTACACTGAAGAATTTGATGACGTCTGATCGGCAGGAAAAACACAAAACTTGTTTGGACTTGTTGGAAATTATAATTAACAGGCGGAAAAAAACTCTTCATTCATATGAATGGTATGAATGAAAACGGGGAAAAAATCAGAGAAGACTGCTGTTCGGCAGAAGAATCCATGTGCTCTCTCTGTCAATGTTAAATTCTCCTTCATTTGTAAGTGGCTTTGTATTGTAAGTTAAATAAATAGATGCACGTGTCTCATCTCAGTGTGTCTGTCTCTCTTCAGGTGGCCGCTCTTCAGGAGGAGAAGAGCAGTCTGCTGGCTGAGAATCAGCTGTTGATGGAGCGACTCAACCAGTCGGACTCCATTGAGGATCTGAACAGCCCGGCGGGTCGCAGACACCTGCAGCTCCAGACTCAACTAGAGCAGCTGCAGGAAGAGACGTTCAGGTGAGAAGAAAGATGTTTTATAGTAAGAGGAGGCACAATACAGTGACTTTACAATGCTGCTGTGTCCTAGTAGATTAATCTGTACGTTCACACTGAAGGTGAAAATGCTAAGCGGTTCATCACAACAAATAAGAAAATATGGTGTTAATATACAGCCGAGGGGAGGAATCTTTGGACCAATGAGGGCTCGTAGGGCTGTGGGTCGTGTGATGCTGTCCATTTCTCTAAAAATCATTGTGTCTCTTCAACAGTAATGCAACTTGCTGGTTTCATCGCTTTTCTTTGTGATTAACTGCATCTCATGGAAGCCTCAGATATAATCATAATAGATCACACAAAAGCTCATCTAATGTTCTGCTTCATTCTAAATTAGGGCTGTTCATTTAACATATTAATTAACGTGTGAAAATTTAACAGACCCGATCAAGCCAGTACTGCATAGTCACAAACGGTTATCATGTTTACATGCTTTCAGGCCTTGACATTTTAAATATTTAAGCACAAGTGGAATAATAGATTTGTTTTCTGTGTAAGAAGTTTTGTGTGTGTGGTGTGCGTGACTGTCCGTCTCTAAAACCAGTGCACAAAAATCTTCCAAGGCTTTAGACAGCTCACAAATGCTACAAGGGAATTGGAAATGTGGGTGGGTCCCCTCAGAAAAAAAAACCAACATTTACTGGAATAGATGCCATTTTATTGTATTCTGATGTCTAATACAATATTAGACATCAATATTAACAAACACAATATTAATGTTTGTTAATATTGTGTTATTGTATGTTTCTCGTTTTATGTATAATGCTTTGGCAATATTGTAAGTGACACAATCATGCCAATAAAGTGCTTTAAATTGAAATTGAAAATTGATGTCTTTTAAACATTAAATGAATGCTCTTATAGCCTAAAAGTTTTGTTCACCTTGGCGTGTTGTACTCGCATGAGTACAGAGGGGTGGAAGTAATGAAAACACGAAATGGAGTTTGAAGTTTTTATATGGACTCTAAATGAGCCAAGTGGAATGGATTTGAGGAAGCAGCAGCGTTAAAGGTCAAGGCTGTAGTTTAATTTATTTGGGCATACCCCAAGTGGAATAGATTTCATTGACGGTGCTCTGACAAGTAAACAGACATATGAGCTAAATTAGAGAAAGAGTAAGTGGGCTCTTTAAAATAACATAAAAACTTATGTTGATATAATGTGAAAGAATGAGAAACTTGTTTCATATCTATTAAAATGATTGCACTTTCAGTGGTCCAAAGATAAAACCGTAAACTTCAGCAGATCAATCTAAAGCTCTTGGTTGCATTAAATCAAAGCATCAGATGAAGGTTAAAAAGTGACAGAGATGAGCAGATCACATTTTATTATCTGTTATCAGCCGTTGATGACTGTAGGTAGCTCATAAACTGTGGATTTTATAACAGGATGATCAGTCTGGATGTATCTCAGGTGAACTGGGACTGTCAGTTATTGCCTGCACATCTGCCCCAGTGGAGGTAACAACACAGAGCACGAGGGTCACAAAGGTGTCTAATGAGCACTTAAACCCTCTCACTGGGGCATCTTAAACATCTTTAGGTCCTCATGGTATTTTGGCTTCATTATTGAAAGGCCTCACGCGTGCCGTTTCAGTGTTTGTGTTGGTTTCACCTTCAACATCTTTTAGTCTGTCACACAATGATTACATTAGTTGCGTTCAACTCGTTCTTCACTGAACACCAGGTGGCGAGCCAACACGGTACCGGAAAGACAAAAACACAACACAAACTATCATGCACAGTGGCTACAGTAGATTAGATCTAAAATACACTTGTCAGAAGCGATCAAAATAAAGAATAGAAATCAATCTATTTCAGAAAATAAATCCTTTACGAGATTGTGACATTATTGTAAAGGTTGTGGGATTCTTATGAGAAGCACTCATCAATCGGTGAGTCTTTGGTTTCAGCTCAGGTTCTGCGATGGTTAAAAACCTCACACGTCCTGTCATTGTGCCCGTGTGTGTTTTCAGACTGGAAGCCGCTAAAGACGATTGCCGTATCCGTTGTGAAGAGCTAGAGAAGGAGTTGGTGGAGGTCAGAGGTCAGAATGAGGAGTTGACTTCTCTGGCCGAGGAGGCGCAGTCGCTCAAAGATGAGATCGACGTTCTCAGGTGAGATATAATCCAGGGTTCAGAGGTCAAACCTGTGAATAAACTCTAAACGGCGCGTATTCATGTGTGCACCAGACACTCGTCTGATAAAGTGTCGAAGCTTGAGGCTCAGGTGGAGGCGTATAAGAAGAAGCTGGAGGATCTTGGAGATTTGAGACGTCAGGTGAAGCTGTTGGAGGAGAAGAACACCAGTTACATGCAGAACACCGTTACTTTGGAGGAAGATCTACGCAAGGCCAATGCCACACGAGGACAGCTGGAGACCTACAAGAGACAGGTGTGTGCCGGCCGAACCTTTCTGCTATGAGGCACAACTCTCCATTTGAGTTCTGATACTGAGATGATTGTTTTTCTACGAATTGTAGTAAATTTTCAAGAACTCGGTTTAATGTGCATTGCAGTTCTGCTGTTTGTTCTTCTTCAGTGGTGTCAACAAACACACAGGAATACATCATGATACATACAGTACATGACATGCATGTCAACATATTTCTTAATGGTCTGACGTGTTTTCAGGTGGTGGAACTTCAGAACAAACTCTCTGAAGAGTCCAAAAAAGCTGATAAGATGGAGTTTGAGTATAAGCGAGTGAAGGAGAAGGTTGACTCTCTTCAGAAGGAAAAAGACGTAAGACACTTCATTATTAAATAACAGGAATTATTAAGCACAGGAGTCATTTTCTCACATGATGTGTTTTTCTTTTGTGTGCTCTCATGCATTGTGCATAATTGATGTGACTTGATGTATATTTATATCAGTGTGTTTGTTCCCTGTGTTCAGCCGTTGTCCTTTTAAACTGATGTTCTTACAATGATCAACTGTACAGCAACACTACGTTAAGAGCTGTTGAATCAGGATGTCCAAAAGTAGAAGTGATGTTTAAATGTGATGAATTAACAGTCGACTAATGAAATGCTTAATTCTGTTAGACAACACACACAGAAAGTATCTGCATGAACACAAGTTAAACCCTTTTTTCTGTGTGTGTGTGTGTCTGTAGAGAATGAGAACAGAGAGAGACTCTCTGAAGGAGACGATTGAAGAGCTGAGGTGTGTCAAAGCTCAAGAGTCTCAGCTCACATCAGGTGACACCTTCTCTCATTTTATACAGACTTGTTTTAGAATATATACACGCTTGTGTGCGTGCGTGTGTATCAGTGGGTCTGATCAGTTGTGTTTCGTCAGGTTTGGTGCCACTTGGAAGTAACGAGCCGTCTGATTCGCTGGCTGCAGAAATTGTCACACCAGAGGTTAGGTATGTGAAATATGAACGCAGAAACACAGAAACACACTCACTGAAATCCTTTGTGAGCAACACAAAGAGTAAAGTCTTGTGTAGTGGTTAAATTCTCTCTTGCCTGTGTGTTTTCTGCAGAGTGTGTACACAAATGCGTGCCTGTGTGTTTTTACTGGTCATCATTAAGTGTAGATGTGTGATTATTGTGTGTGCATTGATTGATTGTTGTGTTATTAGGGAACGTCTGATTCGACTGCAGCATGAAAATAAGATGTTAAAACTGGCTCAGGAGGGATCAGATAATGAACAGATTGCTCTACTCAGGAGTTTACTGGAGGACGCCAACAGTAGAAAAAACGAACTGGAGACTGAGAACAGGTGAGTCCACCAGCACACACACACACACACACACACAAAAAAACACATAGACAATATACATACTGTAGTTTGTCACTTTTGTTGTGCTATGATTTTTCTGTGTTTTTCTCTTGTTTTTATTCATTGAAAGCTGCCTTTGAACAATTAAACATTTGTGAAAAGCACTAAATGAATAAAATTGAATTGAATATCTGAATTATAGCTGATTTCAACTCATAACTCAGGATTTTTAGCCTGGTTAGCCAGACCTACATCAAGATGTAAGGTCTGGCAACTCTTCACACAAACGGCTCAATGCAAGGGGCAGGATATAAGGTTGTCCCTCAAAATGCCTCTGCACGCAATAGGATAGCGCTAAGAGCAACGAAGAAGGTGACGTAGTTACCGTAACCAGTCGGCAAAACTCCAAACACATCTTTCTTGCTTAAAAAGGACTTCAGTAGGGTTATTTGCTCTTCTCTCAAAGAAAAACATAAGTCTAAGTCCTCCAGAGTCGCGGCCAAAGCCGCTTCAAAAGAAAGCTGTTCGCCAGCAGCAGCAGCCATTCTTTGTTTTCAAGTAGGAACCGTTGCAGCTCTGTCGTCATCATGTTAAGCCCGCCCCACAGACGCTACACACGATGTGATTGGCCTGACCAAATTTTGGTTTTTGGAGCTGTTAAGTGTATTGTGAGTGCCTAGACTAAACCCTGGCAGCAAATATATTTTGCGGCCGCTAGGCTGCGTCTAGATTTCTAGGCTACAGGATTTTCTGAAGCGGTATAAATAATACCAATAAACATCAAATAATACATTGAGTTAAGAATTATCTAATAAATGATTATATATATATATATATATGGATTTGTGTGGTTGTGGTTTTGTGTAAACACGTTGACCTTTGTGTTTGTGTATCAGGCTGTTGAATCAGAGTTTACTGGAGAGACAGTCTGATGTGGATGAACTACAGAAGTCTCTTCAGGAGCATGGATCTAAATCAGATGATGTGAGTTTGATGATGATGTCATATGTGTGACGGTGATGATGTCACACTGAATATCAGTTTATAGGGTGATGTGTCCATGTATCTCACCTCTACTAACATTCTGCTCTGTGTGTGGTTACTAATGTGATGTCACTCACATTGTAGTTTGATCCTGGCTTGCCATTGGTCGTTCTCTCGGTTCATTGTGGAGGGTGATGACATCATCAGAAGCACTTGTTTGTGTGTGTGTGTCCTCATTATCTAACTCATAAACTGTCATCATTTGATCTCTCTCTCTCCCTCTGTCTTTCTCTCTATCTATCTCTCTCTCTCTCAATCTCTCTGTGTGCCTGTGGTTTGTATCAGGTCTCTGATGAGCCATTTCTGCTCTCTTCATCATTTCTCTCTGAGTCTGTTGTTGTAAGTACTGTGGCATCATGGGAAACCGCAGCAGTGTCATGTGGCTGATCTGTGATTGTCAGTTTGTAGCATGCGCAGCTGTAAGAAGACACAGACCTCAGATCAGATTTATTACCACCTGATTGATGGCTTATGCATAAATCGTTTTAATTCTCTCTGTCCATTTAAAATCATTTGCTGCTTTACTGCTGTATGTGAGCTTGGACGTGTCTGTGGCGTTTGACTGAACTGATTGAATACTGAATTGTGCTACGTAATTTAAATCAGCACATTTATATGAATTTTAAATGTCTGTGCAAAAGTTTTACAGAAAGACAGTGTTTGGTATTACTAGTGTATGTAGTGGTTCTTACCATGAGTTTAGCCATAGCAGCTGGCTTGGTCTTATAGAGGAAAGGTAAACAAAAAAATGGATTAAATCTACAGTATATTCATGCAAGGTTTATAAAAACAAAATTATAATATTGAATAAGAATCTGTCTTTGTGATGATTGTTTGTGATTGTAATGTAATGATTCTGGTGATGGTTGTGTGATTGTTAACAGACTTAATGCTGCCCTCTGCTGTCATACATTAACATCAGTGTAAAAATACATCACAGTTTCCTCTGTAATATTTTAATAAGATGAAGAATCTCAGCTGATGTTACGTCCAGCAGGGGGCGCTTCAGTGTTGACCTTTACTCTATAAGTGTCTGTTTGATAAACCTGTTGTAAAATATGTTTTCTCCTTCAGTCTGCTTTAATGAAAAGGAAATGTCAGGAACATTTGTGAGTATTGGATTTCTGATAATAATAATAATGATGATGATGTCATCATAGATATCACACAGTAAATGTGATTTTTCTCATTACTCTTTAGAGAGAAACTGAAGGACGCCACTAATGAACTACAGAAGAAAAGCTCTGACATTGAAGTCCTGGAGACGAAAATGTGTTCAAGTGGTGAGATACGGAGATTCAAAAAAAGATATCTGCTGTGTGCACGTGTGTGTTTGTGTGTAGACTAATAATCATCCTCACTTCATCATTTCAGCTCAGAAGATTGAAGAACTAGATGAAGCACTAAAGAAAAAAGATGAAGATATGAAACAGATGGAGGACAGATACAAAAAATACCTGGAAAAAGCCAAGAGTGTAAGTTGTGTATATGTGTATTTGCAGTGCGCTTGTGTATGGGTGTGGAGAGAGGGATGTGTGTTTGATGTTAAAGTTTGTGTAAATTGTGTGTGTGTGTGTGTGTGTGTGTGTGTGCAGGTGATTCGGACTCTGGACCCTAAACAGAATCAAGGTTCGGCTCCTGAAGTTCAAGCTCTGAAGAATCAGCTGCAGGAGAGAGAGAGAATGCTGCACTCACTAGAGGTCAAACACACACACTTACAGCAATCACATTATATATACATTTATATTTGTTTGTGTTAATTTGACTGTGATGTGTGTGTGTGTGTGTGTGTATCAATACAGAAGGAGTATGACAAAACAAAGTCTCAACGAGATCAGGAGGAGAAGCTCATCGTATCTGCCTGGTACAACATGGTGTGTATCAACAATTCAACAAAACAGTCTGTGTTTCGGCTAGTGTTGTTTCTTTAAAAAGATAGTTCAGCCAAAAATAAAAATGACCCCCTGATTTACTCACCCTCAAGCCATCCTCGATATATATCATTCTGTTTTATCAGACTAACACAGTCTGAGTTATATAAGAAAATGTCCTGACTGTTTTAAGCTTTATAAATGGTGCCGAAAGACCGCCTACTCACCTGTCAATCAACTGCTGCTAAGCTGGAACAAACGTTACACCAAATATGAAGATTATCACTCTATTATTAAGCACTTTTCAAAGAATGTCTATGAAGATTATGAGAAAAATAATCTAATTAATTTCTGAACAATAAACTATTTTTGTGCCGAGTGACATCACGATTTGTGTTTTATGTCTCATCTCAGGGAATGGCGCTGCAGAAGAAAGCTGCTGAGGATCGTCTGGCCAGCACGGGCTCGGGTCAATCTTTCCTGGCCCGGCAGAGACAGGCGACCAGCGCCCGTCGGGCGTATCAGGGCCACGTGCAGCCCACTGCAGCCAGGTAGAAAGTCCTGCCCTGTCCGTCGTCATTGGCTACCTTCATCACAGCGCCGCTGTAGCCAATCGGGACACCTCTTTCGATCCAAACTCTCACAGTCTTACCTTCCTCCTGGTCGTGATGGGTTAAATCAGGGTATCGGATAGACCCGCCTCTCTATTCCAACTCCACTGATGCGCTCTGTTAAGGGATTTTAAGAAGAGATGCTGCTCAACGTTTACCCTATTCTTATATTAATAACCAAAAATGAAGATGCTCCCAAGGTCAAGTGGCTCTAATCTGAAATGATGAGAATTGAGCAGATTCTTCTCTTCTTAATGATTGCATTTAAGAGATGCATGAACCGTCTTAATGTCTGCGACAGCATGATCCTCAGTGCATATTTTAAATGACAGGTTTATTTTATAAACTCTAGTTTGCAGTATTTTTATTTTGTGCACACAATCATGCAGGAAAGAGAAGTCAATATGTTTTGAGTATATTGGATAGTGTGAGTGTTTCTTTTTTTTGGACCGTTCAGCATCTTTGCTTAAAACTCGTCAAGATGCCTGAAAGGTCTTGGGTTGTTTTGAGCCCAACGTTCTCTCTGTGCACGCATTGATATTTAATTTTCTCTCATATGTCCCATATTTTGAATTTCTTTATTTTGTGAGAAAGAGTGACAATATGTTTTTGCCTTTTAAATTCTAGATACACGATTGTGATGGTAGATGATGATGCATCAGTTTGATTTTGTGCTACCTGTAGATCTTCATTCTTGATGTTCTGATTTGTTTTCATTCACTGTGCCTTAACACAAACACAGATCACATATTGTGACGATGTCCACCCATCATTACTGGATCCACACTAAATGAAAACTGAGAAGATGAAAATGAAGACTGCTTTTAGTTTTATTGCAGTCAGAAGAGTCACTTTATGAGCTTTTTATTCTCTTCTTCACATTACAGCCCCACAGAAACAAAAACTGAATGATTAGCAAACACATTCATGTAAGAGAAAGTGTTTGACTGACAGGTGTTCATCTCCTCTCTACCACAGTGATGTTAAAGCATGACCAGCAGGGGGCGGAGCTGCATGACACAAAAACTAACACACCATCATGACCTGCCAGTCATAACCACTGAACCCTTGTGCTGCTTGTGCTTCTAACACCCTTCTGTGATCACATGATCATGATGATGACGCCTCAGTGTGTTGGGTTTTCAAACTAACCTGTGATCAGTGTTTGAACCCTCGCTGGACCCATGGCAGTGACCGTTATACTTTAATGAATGATAGACTTCCAGTTTTCCTCACATCTCATTCATTTGTGTTGTTCATTGCTAATGCGAGAGTATTTTCCTCCTGTAGTTTCTGATTCATATAAAGGAAATCCTTCAGAAGTCTTGATGAGTTACACACAGAACATTTGGCCTTTGCGTGCTCGCTGTGCCTTCATGAGTCACTTTTATTTATTCTCTTTTGTTTTGCTCGTATGGCTTTGCTGCTGTGAATGAACAACAGTAATGACGACACGCACGCAGTATTTTTCATCGGCCGAGGTTTTGTCAGTGTTTCAGATCAAACGTGTTACTTACAGTGTTGCAACCCTTCGTTTTTATTTTACCAGTGTGCATTTTACTTTAGACATGATGTTTCTTAACGAGGAATTAAAACCATTTTAATTCTTATTCTGCTGCTTTTTTCACAGCTGTTACAGATAAATATGCATTGAATTATCAGTATACGTGTATGAAAGAAGTTTGATTTGAACTTCCAAACAGTGTTTGTGTTTTAGTGGAGGATTTTAATTCTTCTGCTTGTATTAGAAAGAGGTTTCTCACACAATCACCTATAACTGAACACATTGCTTTTATGATTGATGTATAAATTTGTTTTTAATCCATCGTGCTCTCATGACATTGAGCTAAAGTAGCAAATGTTCTTGCCAAGTTTTATACTGCTTGTATACAATATGTACATATACCGTATGTGTGTCAGCGGCTGAGGGGTTTTTAAAGAGCTGATTGATTATGGGATGCATTTCATGATGTGTCTTCATCCAAACTCTGTTGATGAGTTTGTGCTTCCGACGCTGAGAAACTGTACAGTTGTTATTCAAGTTGTAAATAAAGCTTGTATAAAAAATTCAGGATATGAGATGAGTGCTGATCCTTGTTATATTTGAAGTCGTGATGTTTATAAGGTGTTCTCTTCTGAAAATGGCTGTTTGTAGTGTCCATCAGACCTCGTGATTCTTCTGTGTGGATCTGTGGATGATTGCAGCTTTGAGCTCAAACTGATGCTTGACTATGTGCTGATGTAATACAGACCTCTAGCAAGGATGAAGGTTAAAGAATTCACTCATTTTTTTTAATCCTCATTAAACCAAAGGAGTCTCTTTAGACATGGCAGTTTGATAAACTTGTTAATATGACATCACACAAACAAAGCCCCACCCACAGCCACTGACTGTCAGACCTGCACTTCCATAGTTTCTGCCCTCAGTGGTACACTGTCCATGATTTTCTCTTCTCTCGAGCAGCTATAGGTGTTCTGTTTATTGGATGTAAAAGGGAACATAAGAGTCTTCATCTTCTCCAACATCTGAGTGGATTACTTTTCATTTTAAAGCCAAAATACCTAGAATTGTTTTTGTCTGTGTTGTATGATGGGTGGTGCTAATGGACAAAGATCTTCACTCGTGCACATAAAATATTGAAGGAGCTGTTAACCCTCTGGGCTTTTCCACAGCGAAGAACTACACAATTGATTACAAACGCTGTACAATTATTGTACAAATAAACAGAAGTTCAGTTTTCATATTTGTGTCATATTTCATTTTAACAAGAAAATGCTCAGACTGTTATGCAGTGTATCTCGTGCTTTGTAAGCAATATATACAGATATTAATATCAATCACATACATTCACTTCAGTTATGTTGTTGTGTGTCAAACACACCATATAGGTTTACCTGTGTAATAATATATTGCTGAGTTTAATGATGCCTGCTGAAGGAAACAAGCACATTGCAACCTCTTTATGTGACAAGGCTGCAGCCTTCAGAATTGCAAGTGTTTCGAATCATTACTTGTAACGTGATGTAATGGTCAAATATCATTGGTCGACCCGTGTCTTCGTCAGGCCAAGAATGTACAATTGCTCTAAAACCTTAACTTTTTCGCTGTGCGAATAACCGCGCCCAGTGTGAAGTCCTTCATACAAATATATTGTTTTTGTTCTAGCGCGATATCGCGTCGGACATTAGCGACATTTTTAGCGGTCACTGTGGAAAGACCTCAGACTGCTTTGTGAACAAGATGTAATACAAGGCAGGCTTTGCTAAAAAGTTGCTACTCTGGTCTGTACCAACTCTTTGTGGTCCCGCTTTACCTCCAGAAGAAGTAAGTGTCACTCACGTTGTTTATCTTTATGATTTTTCAGCAAACCGACACTCACGTTGTTAGGGGGGGGGGGGGGGTTTGGGCGCACACATCTTAAAAGGAAAAACAGACTCAACAACGGCTCTCCACCAGGGGTGCCGAATCTTTTCAGATCTGTAAAATGAATTCATCCAGTACGCTAAGTGGCGGTATTCAGCTTTAAACTCTACAGTGCCATTTCGTAAAGTGAAAACGAATGAGAGATTAAAGTTGAAGGCAAATTAATATGCTGAATCTACCCACAGTAAACACATTTTTTAAAGTGTATTAGTATTACAGTGCCTTCATCATTACTGTAAAAGTGAATATAATAGTAGTTATGTAATGTAAATACTGTTAAATAGCATCAACCGATATATTTTCTGCATGACTAATGGCCACTGTTAGCGCTCTGATCTGCCTGCGCTGCTGCACACTCTCGTTGGTAGTGTTATATTTAAAGTACATTTAATTACAGTGAATTCAAACTTTCAAAACATTGCTCATTTTACACATCCCTTTTTATAAATGGATATATGATTTCTTTTTTTAAGACGTCAGAAGGTGAGAATAGTTACTTATGCGGCTTATGTTTTGTCCATATGCTGAAATTCACAATGATTTCACCTCATCAGAAATACATTGATAGACAGTTATAAAATGCAAATCCTCAATACCTTGATTAAAATATTCTTATGTGTGATGATTTTCAGGGCAAAGAGGGAGAGAGGAGGGTGGAGAGAGAGAGAGAGAGAGAGAGAGAGAGAGAGAGAGAGAGAGAGAGAGAGAGAGAGAGAGAGAGAGCTCCATAAGCAGGTGAGAAATTGTTCTGCTAGTGAAGTGAAAATTGTTCTTCTTTCTTATGTAGGTTTATAATTTCTGGATTACAGCAAACATATTTTGCCTATTTTTGGATTTGAGAAGTTGAAGTGTCATTGTCAAAATTTGTTATGTTACAGTTTCAAAATGATAATACAGAGAACACTTAGATTAAAAAATAGATTATAAAGCTGCCATAAATGAAGACAAAATCAGCATGGGATCAAGCATTGGAACCCTTAAACTTGGGCTAAGCCCCCAATGTCTGGCTCCGCCCCTGCTGTCTACAACAACCTCAAAACATATAAGTTACCTCACACAATGTAAAAAAAAGTCTTTAGTTTCACCAATAACGCAATAATAATAACAACATGAAGTAGCCTATATTAAAGTGTACTTACTTACCATAAAGATAACCACAGTCTCAGGAGTAAAATCTCATAAGAAGTTAATCTTTCCTCTCATGTAAAGTTTATTTTCAGATGTGAGCTGATGATGGCACAAAACTGCTAAAATTAGATTTTAGGAGTGCATACAGTACAATATACAGACACGTTGAAAGAATAAAGAGTGATATATATACACATACAATACTGTATAAACATCTTATATCATTTATATATATATATAAAATCATACCACAAACAAACTCTTTTATTTTAATAGACAGTGTGTCTAAAAACCATTCCTGGACCCGTTTCACTTCCATAGTAGGATAAAAGAATACTATGGAAATGAATGGGGTCCACGAATGGTTTGACTACAAACATTTCTCAAAATATCTTCCTTTGTGTTCATCAGAACAATGACATTTATACGGTTTTGTAACAACACGACAGTGAGTAAATGACCACTTTAAACCAAACCCCCTTTGTGAGACAGAAAAACCTTAACTTAACCCAAACTTGCCAGGGTAACCACTGAAACCAGCTTTGGGCATCAGGCCACAGATGTCTGTCATCTAGTTTAAACCTTGTTTATATAAAGAATAACTAACTACACATTTTAATTGTCTTGATAAACTGTGTACGTTTTTATTTTTATACCGCAATCCACACTGTCTGCTAATTCATAAACGTGCATTGATCTTTAAACTGCTTCAAACATAGAAAGCTGAACACCACAACTTTCTTCCTGCTTGAGATTCTGCTGCTTTGTTGTGTGTGCGTGCATGCGTGTGTGTGTGTGTGTGTGCGTGCGTACGTGCATGTGTGTGTGTGTGTGTGTGTGTGTGTGTGTGTGTGTGTGTGTGTGCGCGACGCGTGCATGTCTCCAGTAATGAGCTCTGTGTCCTGGTTCTGTCTGTTAGAAGTGAATCATTGTGTTTGTGGAGCCGTATAAGAAAGCTGAAGCGGCTGAGGTTTGATGTATTGTTGCTGAGGTGTGGGATCTTTTAGAGGAAAATGTGAGTAATGATTGTAATGTCATACTAACGACAGGGTTATAGCGCTGTGTAGGCCAACACTGGACATTCATATGAAGATCTGTCATCGTCCGCAGCCAAACGTCAAGAATAAATCAATACACACATATCTGCTCATGCTCAGATCTGTATGCTGTATCATTTATTTACATGTATTCATTTTACACAGGCATAAATGTTCATTGTACTGAACAAATTTAATCAACTTGTGTCCCTAGGAATGAAATCATAGGGATAATACTTGCTCATGAATGTGTACATACATTGCCTGTATGAGCATCTGTGGATGTTTTTATCTTTTGCATTGGTTGTGTGTGAGTCTCTGGAGATAAATCATCATACAGGTGGTCGAATAGATATTGGTCAGCTTAATGGCTCAGATCAAACAAGACACACATGAAGAACTATTATTGATGGTCTATTGATGGTGAAATACATGTAAACCGTACAAAAGCTCATTCAGGGCAGTACTGCATAATAAAGACTTTCTCTTTGTGTTCTGTCTTTAAAGGTTTATGTTAAATGTATGCAGTAATGATGTTTTGTGTGACTCAAAGAGAGCTTGGTCTCAGTTCAGGACTGAATTATTTTGGCGATGATGACCGGCTGATTCAAGCTGTTTATGGGAAGTTTAGCTTGATGTGGTGGGGCAAATTTGTCCTGCTTCTGTGATTCATATTTCAAATGCCTTCAGCTAAGCTTTACAAGCACGTATTGGCATTATATATTTAAAGAGCAAAGCTATAATGCGTGAGATGTCTGAGGTGCGGTCGGTGTCGGTATTACGGCTTGGACTATTTTGACAAAACCAAACCCTTTGATGGGCCACTATCCCATTCCTGTAAGATTAAATCAGCTGTGTGTTGTTTATTCATCAGGCCGATCAATGTTTCTCTTAGTTTTCACACTGCTGTGTTTTGAAGTAAAACTCTGTCGGCCTTGGCTTTCCTCACAACTCCTGCAGTATTTGGCTGTCACTTCAAGCACAGTTGTTGGTGACTGAATCTAAATGCGACTCTCAGCAGAAATAAAACACTCTCCGGCTGCTGAGAAATGAATTTTCGGTAGCAGCTGATATTACTTAAAGATCCATTAACTAAAAACTCTTATTATGTTTTAGCAGAAATATACATTTAAAATGTTTAAAACATTTACACCGGCAGGTAATAGTGAAGGAAAATGAGGGTGAACATGATTTAGTGTGAAGGTAAAACGAGGCGTCGTTCTTATGCTGAACGTAATGTTCTGGATGGGGTGTAGGGATGCAGAAAAGTGTGAAAGTATGCTGGTGCCAGTGAAAGATCTGTAAGTAAGCAGTAGTGATTTATACCTGACACGCGCTTCTATTGTGGGTACGTTTGGATTAAATGAGAAGATCATCTGTGTATCATCAGCATAGCAGTGGTAGGAGAAGACGTGTGCCTGTATAA
Source organism: Paramisgurnus dabryanus (assembly GCF_030506205.2). Classification (NCBI taxonomy): domain Eukaryota; kingdom Metazoa; phylum Chordata; class Actinopteri; order Cypriniformes; family Cobitidae; genus Paramisgurnus; species Paramisgurnus dabryanus. The sequence continues at coordinate 34,066,919 of NC_133341.1, read as the reverse complement.
TAGGTCCTAAGGATGTTGTGTAGCTGGAGAAAAGGAGTGGACCAAGCACTGATCCCTGAGGGATCCCAGTGACTATCTGGTAGGCTGTGGACAACCTGCCCCTGTATGACACCCTGAAAGATCTATCAAAAAGATAAGACCTAAACCATCGAAGAGGAATACCTGTGATCCCTAGCGATGATGTCAATATTTTCATTTAATGCCCACAAACTCTTGCGCGTGTGTGTGTGTGTGCGTGTCCTCTCTGTATCTGCATTGTGGCTTAAGTCATAACAGAGTTCCCATTTTGAGTAACTGACCGAGTCTTTTCACCCTGATCTATTGAGCTAGATCTAAAGTTGAATCTGTGCTATCTAACCATTTTGGACATAGCAATAGTTTAATCTATCATTAGGCATTGTCTGCAAGATCAATTGGGTTCAATATTTTTGTGGTCTTTGATGAAATTGTTGCCAATGACCATGAGCGTCTTTTATAATGATGAAAATCATTTGAATGTTGGTGACTGAATGTTAATATTTCTCTGTTTCATCTGGTTCACCTGCAGCATGAGACGAACACGGCCATCTGTATGAATTTTCTCTTTAAACCTGCGTCTGTGTGTCAATGTTCATCCGCATAAATAAAGACATCACGTGTGATGAATGAAAGCTTTCTTCTGTTCCTCAAAGCGCTATTTGATGTGACCACAGACAGTTTGAACATCATCAAACTAACTCAATGGATTCATCTTTTGGGTTTGTCTTTGGGATTTCATAAATGCATACGATGAGAGAGAACAAATCTCTTCACTCACAATTGAAAAAGTTTGAAGTAGATTTTTTAAATTAGATTATTTATTGTCATTGTGCAGAATGTCAGGGCCAATGAAAACATTAGATCAGAGGTGTGAGGACAGATGTTTAAATTGTGCTCAGTGATGTGCATGACCGGAGCAATGCATTTGCTTTACTCTTTGGGGTAATGATTTGTATGAACTTTTCCTGCTGTGTCACTGCACCTTCCTTCTTTCCACATAGATAGATAGATAGATAGATAGATAGATAGATAGATAGATAGATAGATAGATAGATAGATAGATAGATAGATAGATATGGATGGATGGATGGATGGATAGATAGGTGCTTGTAAATTGAGGGTTGCTGGTTTGACTGTGATGATACCTTGGTACTCTGGGTTTTGGTAGTTTTATATTTAAGCAAAGTAATAAACGTCAGTCAATGTCATCGATATAAATCTATCAGAAGTCATGTCTCAACTTTCAGTCTAAAGGCATCAAGTAGACACTGAAAGAGAGAAAACATCTCAGTAATGTTGGTGGTCGAGACCTCAACAGCCCTTCTGTCCTGCAACCCAATCACCAAAATAAAATCTTTCCTCCTGGCCCCTAAAATCTGATTATTAAAATCCAAATGAGGTGCGGCTGCTGTTGCATGAATCAATGTGAGGAAAGTAAATGTCTGCATTTAAAAAAATATCTGAATCTTCTGAATGTGAACTAGAGATTAAATAAAAACATTCAACTTGAACACCAAATATACATACAATCACAAAGATCTGCAGCTTCTGACCAATGTAAATAACGAATGGCAGAGTGTTTTTGTCTTGTTTTCCAAGATTAATATCTAAAAGAGATTAGTTCAGAAGCAAAATTACGGAAAAGAAAATGTAAGTGGAATCAAGCGAGTTTATGTATGAAACATAAAATATCTCCCAGCAGGCCGGGGTAAAAAAAACTCAACTTAATTCATTGTATTTATGCTGTGATTTTATAAAAAAAGTCAATCTTCCATACTGAAGACATCAGACAGATAAATAATTTATTGTTTCTGACAGCATAGCCAAATATAGAGAACTTTAACATCACGACACAAACATAATACCATTAAACATACAGGGCTCTATTTTAACGATCTGAAACGCAAGTGCCAAGCGCAACGCGCAAGTGAGTTTGTGGGCGGATCTTGGGCGCTGTTGCTATTTTCCCGGCGTGAGAAATAACTCTTGCGCCGGGCGCAAATCAATAAGGGGTTGGTCTGAAGTAGGTTCATTATTCATAGGTGTGGTTTGGGCGTAACGTCAAATAAACCAATCAGAACGCTAGCCAACATTCCCTTTAAACGCAAGGGCGCAAATTCCATGGCGGGTTGCTATTATTATGACGGATTTACCAGGCGCACGCCAGGAGCGGTTCACAGCCGAGGAGACCGACGTCCTTGTACGGGGGAATCCCACGCTTGCCAGCATAAATCGGGCACGCCGTGTAACGGGAGGTGGATCTGCCTCAGGACTTGACGCCAGCAGAGGACATCGCTGCGTCCACCCTCACCGCTGAAAGGGTTTGGGGGCTTTGAAATCGGACCCAAGAAACGCAAGCAAGGTCCAACCCCAAAGTACTCTTACAAATCAAGTTCATATACATTAAGGTTTCTTATGAAAACATTTTAACTATTATTTACATAAAATAAACGTAATACAGCCACACAACAAAGTTATGAAAATATTTTAATCGTTATTTGCATGAGAATAAATAAAAACTATCACCACAATGCTCACCACTATGATTCCCCTTATCTCGTGTATTAATATTTTTAAGTGTAACAATTTATGATTTGCAAAAATAACTGTTGCATCTGTGTAGATTAGATAAGCAAAGTGTATGCGCGTTGTGCACGCTATACATTATGGTCAAGCATGCGCCCTTAAAATAGCATAATGAACCACGCGCAACGCGCCACTGACTTTAGACTAGTTTTTTTTGGTTAGTAGCGCAATTGTTTTTTGAAACTGCAAAATAGCATAAGAGATGGTTTGCGCCGCAGCACGCCTCCTTTTTGCGCTGAACCGCCCAGGGAGCGCAAGTTCATTCCCTAGTTTGCTGACGTGCATCTGTGGAGGGAAAAACCCCGCTGTGCGCCGGCGCAAAATACGAATGATACATGCGTCACTGACAAAGTCAATTGCGCTGGGTGCAAGATAGGGCCCAATGTGCCATAATGCTCTGCCAAAACACACTGATCTATTCAATAAATTAAATGAATAATCTCTATATCATTCACAAAAAAACTCTTTACACATTTAAAAAATCATAAAGTTTGAGAAAAGAATTTTTACCAAAAAAGGCAAACCCCATTTCTTTATACACGAAACCCAAAGTATTGAACACTGGTTAGTACCTGCTTTTGTCACAAAAATATAATGGCTCTTATAAGTAAAGAGAAAACCTCTAAATAGCATCTATGATACATCTGATATTTACATGAAAACAAGGAAAAGATGCCGTTGATCATGTGACCAAAGGTCAGAGTTCATCAGAGGTGAAGTATAAAAATAAGAAGTCTGATCATCTGAACAGATAAAACTAAAGCAGTGCTTGTCCGTGAGGAGGCGGAGCATGAGAATGTCCTGTTGTGATTGTGTCTGCTGTGAACTTGTGGGTGTGTCTTGACTGTGATGTAACCGTTGATGATGCGGAGAAGAGGGGGTGGAGTCTCGGCAGTCATGCTACGAGGAAAATGAGAGTACATTTCATTGATTATGTTTGAATCTTTGTAGATTTTCCTTTGGATTAGGGTTTCTAGTAACCTAACAGTGAATTAGGGTTAGAAAAAGTTTAAGACAAACGGTGACTTTTGTTCAAAACCTCCGTCATGGATTTAAAATGTTTTCATCAAACAGTGCAAGAGAGACTTTAAAGAAACCTAACAAGTGCTTGTAAAATATCTGATATAAATATAAACACACCCGAGACACTCCAGCATCATCTTAAGCTGTTGACACATTTTGACTTTAAGTTAACTCTTTCCCCGCCATTGGGGAGTTATTTCATCAATTAAGAGAAAACGCTTCCCTACCAATGACGAGTTTTTACTGCAATCCATATTACCGTTATAATCCACCAGGTGTCGCTCTTACCCAGCTTATAAAACACTGAAGCATCCACTGATCCACAAACAGTAAAAACTCTGTGTAGGTTTTGATCATCGCTCTGAATCTGATCTCTTTAAAAAATGCAATTATCTCTATAAAATGTTGTATTTTTGAAGAAGCCTACACATTTGAGAGGTGATAAAAGAGAACAAATGAAGGTAGGATGAAATGTTTGTTGTTGTTGTTGTTTGTTTCATTTATTATATTTTATGTTCATATATTTAAAGAAGAACATTTTCTGGAAGGCATAACAATTTTGTGAAAATCATAAAACATGCTGGCACTGGAAGGCAACTTTTTGAAAAATGCTGGCGGGGGAAGAGTTAAGTGATATGCTGCATCAGGTTTAAATGAAGATTTAAGCACAAGTAAAACCAGCAGAATGTTCAAGAATTGTGTATGTGTGTGTGTATGTGTGTGTGTGTGTGTGTGTGTGTGTGTGTGTGTGTGTGTGTGTGTGCGTGCGTGCGTGCGTGCGTGCGTCTTATTCAGTCTGCTCGTCTTTGAGCTCTGATTTGCTAAGTCAAACCGTTTACATATCAATACTCTGAAAAAGAACTTAATCTCACCTCACAAACACACCCTGAGGTTAAAAACACACACAGACACATATGTGATGTTATCAAAGTATCTTTTAGCCCACAGCATGTGAAAGTCATGAGAAAATGAGATCAGACGTGTTTAAACCAGTTATTGACCCATCTACACTTACAGGATGTGTTTTGTAAATGATTGAAAGTCTAACGCATCACCTGAGGACTCATTTATACAGCGTGCGTATGCAAAGATTTGATTGTTACGTGTGAACATACAAAAATCCACAGCAAAATCCATATTTATAAAAACCAGCAACAAAAAACGCTTTGTGTTATCTCAGTCTTATATATGAAGCGTTACATTAACATTCATTTAGTAAAAACTTTCATTTAAAGCGATCTACAGTTGAGGAATACAAGAAGCAAAACACACACAAAGTGCCAGTAATGAAAAGGAAAGTCAGCTATAAATCGCATCTAAAAAAAAAAACATTTGATTTCTTCTGTTTGTTTAAAAAAATATTTATCCATGCATCTGTCCAGTTCCTGCTGTCGTGAAGGTCATCACACCGCTGATCTACTGGCCTTCCTTTAACGTGATGCCCAACTGATGTCTGACCAACGACCACCGGCTGCCCCTGTTTAATCTACTTATCCGTGTATATATATATATATATATATATATATATATATATATATATATATATATATATATATATATATATATGTAATTTTAAATGTTTTATTTCTCATAAAATTGTATAAAATAATATCTAATATATATAGTATATCCTCTATAGAATCAGCCAGGAGGGTTTTTTCTCCTAGTAGGGAGTCAGCTGACATTGGCTTAACTTAGCATCCTCTTCTATACATTACATTATTACTACGCTCGCTAGTACGGTTTAATCTTAACCACTGTTTTCTGTTGCTTCTGTTGTCCATCAATTTTTCTGTGTTTTCTCCTGCATCTATTAATGTAAAGCTGCTTTGAAACAGTTAACAATTGTGAACTATATAAATCAAATTGAATTGAATTGAATTAACACTGCCACCTTCACAGAGATCTTCTGTACCAGATGAATCCTAAAAAGTTTAAGATGTGACCTCACCTGTCCTCCATGCGCACCCAGAGATCATTGAACTGCCGATGGTTGGGGACTTTCTTCTGTTTGTTACGTCGTTTCTTCTTCAGCTTTCGTTCCACTTTCTCCAGTAACTCCAGACTGTCTGGAATCAGGAGGTGCGGGACGGAGTCTTGCTCGTCCGCTAGACGCTCATCTTGTGTCTCGTGTAAGAACGGCTCCAGGTTTAACTCTTCTTCTGTGAGATCTTCTGATCGCCAGCTCGACCTTCTGTTAATGAGAACACAAGTGTGTGATGTTATTAAAGCTGAAACGTTATCTCCTGCTTGACTCTAAGAGGAATGTGAGTGTGTGAGATGGACCCGGTTAACACAAAGATAAGAACACAATGAGAGAGATGATGTGTATCTGATAACCAGCTAACAGTAAGAACAGGTTTACTACATAACAAACCCTCGACTGTCACCAGGCCAGAAAAACACTGCAACTAAAATCTGTGTTGTGTACAGAACAACAAACATCAGGATTACAAGAACAATTCAAGTTTTTTCTACTGTGTGTATGTTTGTAGTAGTGAGGCACAGCTTGATGATGTGTTGTGATGTGATGTACTTCCTGTGTGTGTTTGTTTGTTTGTGTGTGTGTGTTGTGTAAAAGTGCTTTACAGATGAGAGAAAGGCAGTACCACACACAGTTAAAGCAAAATGAATGACTGAAGACTTGACATTTTGTTCAGTATGAGATTTCACATCTACACAGAAAAAGTTTCATATTTGTGCTGCTGTGAGGCTCATTCGACCTCCAGACAAAAGCTTCATTCTGAACACAAGGACCTTCTGCAGTTCATTATGAGCTCAAGCTGAAGCGCTGGACAAACCTTACACCCATCTGGAGTCTGTCAGTCCAGTGTCAGACCTCACAGCTCAAACTCAACCCGTTTAACACTAAATCATCTTTCTCTTAGCATGCTTTTCAGACGTGATCGTCTTATTCACACATCAGCAGTTTACATTTTAAAACTTTAAAAAATTTAAATCATGACGCTCCAGTTATCTACCTTTAATATATACGTTTATCATCATGTGCAGGCAAACTCACATGAATGCAGGACAACTGTAACAAAGCCTTATGATGTCATACACTTACAACCAATCAGAGCTCATCTAATAATCATAGGCATTGTGATATTCCTAAAACAACTCTCTGTAAAATGTAAGTGTGCTTTATTGGCATGACAAAAACTGTACATTAGGATTGCCAAAGCATTTGCATCTGGGCTGCGTAAAAATTGTGAAAATATAAAGGTATAAAGTGCAAAATTAAAAGTAACACAAAGGTGATTTTCTCTTTCCCTAAATAAAAAACCCTATTTGGAAACATGAAAATGTTTATTGCAAAAACTTGAAGTGAAAACAAGATGGTGTTGTAATGTTTAAAGTGTTGCGTAACATGATTTTGTATTCAGTTTAACTGGCAACCAAAACATCCAGAACCCAACGTTCAGCAAACCTCAACATTCATAAAACAACTTCACACCTCTCCAGTGAACACATGATGGGAACTTTTCCTCTAATATCCCAACTCCTTTCTCTTTAGCTATTCCTCATTTTTCTAAATGCCTAAATGTAAATCTACATTTTAAAGATTGTTGGTTTTTGTGGACTAACTGATCGTCCAATCCTCTCTCTTTACACAAATGTGATGTAAGTAAGGTTTTGCACAATAGTTTGTCATGTCATATCTTAATAATATTTAATAATCACCCAGCTCTGTACACATTCATATGGAGCTGGATTTCAACATCAAGATTTCACTGTGACATGTTGTGATGTTTGTGTGTGTGTGTTGTGTTTGTGTTGTGCGTTACCTGTGCAGTGGCAGTCCAGCAGGTGTGTGCTCAACCTCATAACCTTGACTGCGAAGAACATCGATCACTGTGTTGTTCCCCAGAAAATGACCTGCAACACAAACACCGTCAATCTCTAATCTAGTGTTTATAATCCTGAGAGAGAGAGAGAGAGAGATGTTTTAGGGTTTAATCTGAATCTATGTAAGTGCAGGTGGCACAGACTCACTCACTACAGTCCGTCTGAATGGTCATATTGATCTGTGACTAAAATTGAGCCATTGACCACATGCCAAAGTCAATCCTCAAAACACAGAGACGTGTAATGGACGCCCGTCTCACGGTAAACGCCCGGAGTGCTGATAGATGTGACTGAGATAAGAGCTGCTAACCGCCTAAAAGCTTTTATTCAAAACTTCCTCAGCTCGAGCTTTTAGCGCGGCCGCTCTGCGCTCGCAGTTGTTTTCATAAGGGGGCCGTGGACCCGGCGTTTAATACTAAATGTATTCATGCTGTCAGGTGGCAACGCTCCACAGACCCCTCGTCCAGAAAGCCGCCTGTGTCCTTCAGCTCTCACTCCAATTATTAGAGCAAATGGCACACGGTTTCTTTTCCATGCAGCGTAATATTTTATATTCCAGCAGTTGAGCTGAATAAATAAACTGCAACACTGCTGCAGATGTTTGTGTAGAGATCTGCATTACACAGACGCACAACACGACTGCTAACTTCACAACAGATGATGATGCTTGTCAACTAGTCCAAAGTTTGACTAGGTTAACTAGCTTTTCAGAAGTGGTGCATTACATCAACATGAAGTCAAAATAACAGTAACACATAATACAATAACAACACATTACAATAAATCAATACCAATGCAAGGTGAATCAATCTACATGTTGTTTGTTAAAGTTGTGTTTCCGTAAAGATCTCCACATGATTGACCAGCTAATATGAGTACTAAAGCACAACCCATATTAGAGGAGATTTCACATCATCATTTCTCAGATTAAGATTCTGATAACACAACAACATGAAACACAATCAGATGCGTTTAACACAGCAATAAAATGATGATGACTATTAGTAGCTAAATTCCAGCGAAGCCTGAGGTAAAACTGAAGTAAGACTGAGTAAACACGGTAATTATGTTGAAAATGTGCAGACTCGCCCATGTCTGAGTGCTTGAGCTTTGATATTTCACAGCCTGGACAGACTGGCTCCTATAACAACCTTAAACTGACCTGAGATCAGGGACATCTGTTCTCATCAATAATGGCGGTCATAAGGGAAATCATCAGCCCAGTAAACCAGAACAAACAAAAAAACATTTTAAACATTTTTAAAAAAAGCCTGTAGTTTCATTTTCAGCTGAAAAGTGAATGATAAAATAGTATTTATTCAAACCCAATACAAAGAGCCTCTGAGGACACAAACAAGACCTTTAGTGAATGTAATGATTGTTGAATCTTGGCATGTTTTTTCATCTTGGCTTATTAGACATGGTGCTGGAGGTAAACGCTGTGTAAAGTTAAAGCCAAAGAAAATCTCGGCAGTGTTATTTTAGTGTTCAGCTATGCGTCCATTAATACTCCTGATGCCTCCGTCCAAATCTGAAGTCATTTCCTCATTCCTGTAGCCGGGCAAATTTCTGTCTCAAGGAATTTAAAATTGTTATTATCAGACATTGTCAAAAACACTTTGAATAGACCTGGCTACAATCAAACAAGTCCACAGTGTTTTTACAATACTGTAAGATTTTTACTGCGGTATATGAGCTGCTGAACGCTTAATGTCACTTAATGTCCATTCATGAAGATGACGGTGAGAAACTACAAGATATCAAAAATGACAATTCTTATGTTTTAATGAAATACTGCAGTGTTTATTTTAAAGAGTTTATTAGTGTGGGTCTTTATCATTTTTATTCAATCATGTGCCCTCATAAACTTTAATCAAAATCTGAAAGTGTACATCCACAGAGTTGTGGCGAACATTCTTTGATTTGATGATGTCAGCTAGATGTCTTGGGCGGAGCATCCGTTAACCCCGCCCACTCCGACTGTGAGTCTGCCTACTTTTTAAATCAAATCAATTCACAGAGGACAGCAAAAGCCACGACCACTGTTTTGCTCATGTGAAATTCAATTTGAAATACGTCACAATACGGCAGGAAAGACGATTGCGACTTTAAACTAAACAACAACCTTGAATGAGACTTCTCGTAAGACTTAAATATTTTACTGGACGATTTCACAATGATATAATATAACACGGTCACAAACAAGCACAAACAAAATTGCTACACAAAAAACTACACAAAAATGATCAGCTGAAAGTAATGATAATCTACCAAAACTAAATGGAGCTCTGCTTCTAAGATTTCAGTCTCGCTGTCGCGTTATCACAGCGCTACACAACAAAGTGCGATCGTGACAGCTGTGCACAAGTTCTGAATGTAATCTAACTCCGATTCATTCATTCACTCCAGATTTTTAGTGCATCAATATGAAAAATTCTCTCCATTTGTTTTGTGCTTTTGTAGTGCTGGGTTAACATCAGATAAAAAAACCTTAAAGATTAAACTTAGTAAATAATAAAAGAGAAAGGCTGACGTGAGATGTTTTTTCTCACAGATCAGAGACAGAAACACTGATAGCATCTCATAACAGACAACCAAAGATCCGCTCCACGCTTGCCCATAAAAACCTGCGCAATGCTTGAATTATAATGAAAAAGTCTCAACATAAAAGAGCATTCAACAGAATCTATAGCTGCCAAAATACTCACTGATCAGATGAACTTTATCAACAGAAACACCTGACAGACAGACAGACAGACTTTCCTTTCAAGTAGGACACATTATTACATAAAGGTTTTGTGTTTTTAGTGTGATATGAAGGATAAACTGGAATATGACAGCCAATGCCAGAAGCACACATTCATTATTACAGTAGGGTTTAAATAATATTTGTTTGTGAATGTTAGGGTGATTTATCTTTGGCCCACACTTCATATCTGACAAAGCAGCGTATCTGACACCTGACCAACATCAGTTTAAATAAACCATAACACATTTACTGTAGGGCACATATCACTGAAAACTCTGTCAAGTGTGTATGCGCATGTGCGTGTGTGTATGTGTGCGTGTGCATGTGTGTGCGTGTACAGCCTACAGCCACACTATCAAAAAAGGTGAATAAAAGAATATTATTGTCATGTTTTTTAACATCTAAACCATTATGACAAAACAATCCTGCAAGGCAAAACCGATCATCCGGTGCTTTTATTCCTGAAGCAGAGAATTCTGGGTCTTGACATAGTCGTCGCTATTCATCAGTGATCTGCTGATATGTGATGGATATGTGATGCCTTCCTGTCTTTTAATAAACTCTGGTTTAGCTCAGGGCAAAAACATAAAACCGTGTTCCAGGTGCGTGATCTACAGCTCTGGGTCATGTGAGGTCAAAGTTCGCAGGTCACGTGATCTCACTTCTAGAGTTACACATGAGGAAGGCCAAGACTGCATGTAGTTGAAGGGATTAATATTGTCAATATGTGGGAAACATTTAAAGCACTGAGAAGTGTTTTTCTGCGCACTTATTCATTCGTTCTGCTTTATGAACCTGCAAGATCCTCCTGACACTTTTATTTAGTCCATTTTAGGTTTGTGCAGTTAAACCAAGATTAAGTATGTAATGAAGAAATAACAGACAGACAGACAGACAGTAACAAGGACCATTTCTGTATGTTTTCAGCTCTGTGTCGTCAGCTTTACACTGTTGAGTGTTTTCACTTTATCGTCTGTGCTCATAAACAGGTTCACAGTCATTCATAGAGCGATAAATCACAGCAGGACTCAGCGGCGTGTGCCCATCATTTACACAGCTGCTCGTGATGACAGACTCGCTGCTGGTTTAGGTGTCTATAGATGAGTAAAGGGACCAAAGAAAGATCTTTGCAGTCACAAATTCTAGTTCAACATTTTCGCACTTAAAAAAATAAATACAACCTCACATTGTATCAATCACGTTTACACACTGCCTTCGAACCGCTTCATCCATCATAAAAAATTTGGATCTGGTTCAATTTTCTGTGATTTTTGAGAGGTGTTTTGACAATTCAGAGCCACCGTACAAGAAAACTAAAATCCAGAATAAAATCCAGAATAGCTTCTGATAAGTTGATCCACATCGTCTCACGACACAAACTGCGTAAAACAAAGCGACGGAATATAAAGACAGATTAAAATTTACTTGAGGAATTTTATTCCCCCTATAATCCCATCCCAGTGAGTAGTGAACCTGAGCAGCGCCCGAAAAGCAGCTGGGGTGAAGGTACTTTGCTTAACCTGTCGGCAGTTAGACTCAAACCTGTGACCTTTTATAAATTATAAAACTAATAACAGCACTGCAGTCTTACTGTGGGTTCACACCAGATGCGAGTTCAAAGATTTGCGCGAGTAGATTACATACAAAGTCAATGCAAAGATGCGATCAGACGCGTCCCCGCGTGGGGCGATGCGAATGATGCAATATGGGCGGCGCGTTTGCCGGGAAAACACGCACTATTCACCTCAAACGCGTCTTCGTCCAAGTTGAAAATATTCAACTGAGTGAAAAATTCGCATGGCACGAAGTTAAATCCTGCGAGTAATGCGATGCCCCACGTTTGGTGTGTACGTTGCATTACAGCTCACTCTCTTTCTCTCTCACTCTCTCTCTCTCTCTCTCTCTCTCTGTTTTCATGCTGTATTATACAGAAATCCCCTGAGGAGCAGTGCATGAAATGAAGCCCTTGTTAGTGTGCAGTGCAGCAGTCATTCACTGCATCTCTGCTTTCACTCAACACATTTCCTGTAGTCACTAAACTCAACAGACTGTGAAAATCTGCTTAAACTCCTGTCCCACAACACACACACACACACACAACACACACACACACACACACACACACACACACACACAAACTGACCAATCAGAATGAAATGCAACAATCATGACTAAAGATGAAGCTGTGAAGCCTCAAACCAGAGTAAAGCTGAATGTTTGTCAGCGCTGCTTGTGTACACAAACATTCTAGAAGAATTCCTGCCATTCCTAACTGACCTGGGGTCTGTGCTCGTGACCTGTAATCAAACACAATGGAATGCTAATTCACAAACATTCCTTGTTGTTTTAACCCTGAGTAACACTCGCTCGCTCGCTCCTAATCTTATCATTGACCGCGGTCATGTAGTGCACTGACCAAACTCTTTAACCCTAATAGAGGTGAAACATCAAACACTACACAATAAACAACATGATGAATAAAGTTTGTGCTTTATGTATTTGTCAGATACTTTTATTATACAAAACCATTTGCAGTGCTTTTAAGGAACATTGATCAGATTATGTGCTAGCTGCTTTGTTTAAACTACTACGATCTAAGAACAACTACCTTAAATAGTCATCAATTATTCAACCTGGTTAGATAACAGTTCAAGAGCATCTATAATCTAATCCTGAAAACATCATCTTCTCAACAGACTCATATGAAGTAAATATAAGGAAATCAATTTGAACTTCATGTTCTCCATCCTGAACTATATTAAAAAACTGCCATGCTTTTGTCTTTTCTTTCTTTCTATTTCACGTAAAGCTGCTTTGGAACAATGAACCGTTGTGAAAGGTGCATTGAAATGAACTGAAAAAATATAAGTACTGCCTGAATATGAATCTATGAAAAGATGATGTTTTCAGGATTATAGATGCTCTTGAATTGTTAAAGGATCGCCACAAACACAAACTTCTGCTCAACCCATTCATGAACCCAAAGAAACAAACTAAAATCATTTCTTTTCATCAGATTTTAACATCATGTCCTCATTTAATGTACGTCCGCTGATCTACACCTTGAACTTAAACTAATATAAAGACTTTTAGAGGACGGCGAGGTTTATTTTCATAGAAAAGCTTAAGAAACTGAAGGCTGACTTCATCAAAACTGAAGAGTAACAAATAAAATCAAGAAAAGAGTACTGCTTTGCCAATTTTTTTATATCAACAGAGTTAAAATGTAAATTTTTTTTTTAATGAACAGACATGACTAGCAGTGTGACTATAATCTTATTTAATCTCTATGAGACGTCTATAATCTTAACTCTCAGCTGTCTACACTGAGGCCGTATACTGAGCGTTTGGTTTAAGCTCTGTCACAAAATATTAAAAAGTCCAACATCTTTATTTGCAACTCAGTCTACAAGTTACATCTTATGCACTACTAAATATTAAAAAAACTACTAAACAATTAAAAATCACAACACCACATACAAACTAAATATTAGCAAAAGCCCCATATAACGAGAAACGGTTAGAATAAAACGGCAGACTGACTGAACTAAATCAATAAGCTCTTGTTTTACTCCACAGACTTCAATCCTTTATATAAGATATCTTAAAGGTGACATAGAATGATTGTACGGGGTATTTATCCTTGTTCTGTGATTTGACATGTACACAACAAAATTTTGTTTGGGTCTGTAATGCCTTAGAAGCTTCTCAGAAAGCTATATTAGGGTGGGGGATTTTAAACGCTTGGTTTTGCAACTATTTGGCATCCATTCGGGCTTAACTGGCAACCTTATTATAAAATGCAAGCACTTGACGCTGATTGGCTGCCTTTGCTGCCACCCAAAAAAATTTAAACTTCGCCGTCTTCAGACCACGGACAGACAGACCAAAATGTTACACACAGAAGAGCACACCTCGAAACGAAACTTGACATTTCACCTTGAACTTCGCGATTTACTTCTCACTGGAGGTTAGAGGCCGGATGTATGCAAATTATTTTGAAGGGGAGGGAATTGAATGAGAGTGGGAAGTGAGATGCATTTTACATAACATGTATCCGTTCTTCAGATTGGGCAATTGTCTGGCGGACATTTCTAAAGGAGGGATTTCTATGAAACGGAGATGTTCAGAATGTCTCGCACTTTTCGTATATTCGTGAATGAGGGTAGACTACCTTAAGACGAGGTAAAAAACGTATTTTCATTCTCTGTCCCCTTTAAGAGAGAGAGAGATAGAGAACTTGTCAAATGTCTTAAAATAACCACCAGAGCAATGTTTGTGGTAACTGTGGTATAAGAGGAATAATTGATGTTCGAATTATTTAAAAATAACTCAGCTTCATGTCGTGCCGTATTACGTGTGTTATTTTCAAATAATTCAACAGCCCATCATCAAATGTTTCTTACAAATGACCTTGTTAGCATCTCTTCAACAGGAACCCGTCCTAAACAGCGCAAGCGCACCTCTTTGTGCATCGGTCTTTGTTGTGCATGTCAAATAAAATCATACGAAATAACCAAATAATGTCATTTCTTCAGTATTTATATATTGATCCTTATTCATTTAAAAGAACTTTTCAGAATTAAAATACAGCATCACTATTAATATTAAAGGCCACCACCACAAGCTTTGTTTTTTAGCAAAGTTTTAATGTCCATCCATATTGATTTTTCACTCTTTTTTAAGATACAAACAGAAAATACAGGAAATATGTACACAAAATTGATGTCCCCCTTGGTTGCTCGATGGATTTGTTTTTGCATCATTTATGTGTTTACAGCGGAAGTTGGATGTGGCTCAGCCGGCGCATAACACATGTCATAATCAAACGTTATGTGATTGGCTTACGTTTACACCAATGATTTTAAGCCCCCCTCCCCACGAGAAGGTAAACACTTATCACTTATGCCCAGGCTCAGG
The DNA here is from genome assembly GCF_030506205.2 of Paramisgurnus dabryanus. NCBI lineage: Eukaryota > Metazoa > Chordata > Actinopteri > Cypriniformes > Cobitidae > Paramisgurnus > Paramisgurnus dabryanus. The sequence continues at coordinate 34,051,771 of NC_133341.1, read as the reverse complement.
CAGACTCTTTCTATGAAGGGAAGCAAAGTATCAGAGGATGGTATTACCTAAATACTTGACACTTCAGCTTATACTTTTATACAGTTTCATACTATATACACATTTTCTGCTTGTATTCTAATATAGAGATTGAGAAATAATTAGATATGATGACCATAACATGGCCAAAACAACACATGTAATGGCAGCATGGTGGCAGGACTTTTGCACAGTATACTTTATATATTAATGAGAAAGTAGAGCAGCATTAAATGTAAACGTATCTGAAGAGTTACTGCGTAATTATTAAATAAATTGAATCAAAGGTTAACTGTAGTTTATGCGATTTTAACACAATTTCTTCTCATTAATTTAAAGGTATGCATCATACTTGTCAGGACTCTGCCTTGAAGTCTTGTTATATTTGTCTTTTGCTATGGTGGCAGAGTTCTGGCAGCCCCAGGCCTTGTGTGGAGGTTCGTGCCTTGTTTTGTGTGGCATGTGCCTCCGGTGTCTTGTCTTGTGACCCCGCCCCTTTGTTCTCCTGCTTATTAGTAATCATTGGTTTTCTCCCATCACCTGTTCGCGCTCTTTATCTTGTTTGGTTTCTTCTATTTAATGTCAATGTATCTTTAGTTCTGTGCAGGTTCATTGTGTTCTGTTCCTCGTGTTCGTGTCTAGTTATACAAGTCAGAGTCAAAGTCAAGGTTTAGTGTTATCTGTCGGTGTTTCATGTTTTGTATCACCCCTCGTGGGTTTTTGTTTTGTGCAAATAAAGTGTTTTCTGTTTTCCCCTGACATTGTTGCGTTTGGGTTCATCTGTTCCCCAATCCTCACAATACTATGCGACTAGTTATAACTTTACAAAGAGCATACGACCTGCTAGCTACTGTCTGCCTTAAGAAGATTAGGTACAGATTAGTTACAAACTAGCTAGCAGTTCCTAAATGAGGACTTTACATTCCAGTTTAAGCATGAACGTACGGATGGCTGCTGCAACCAGAAGACGACCGGCTGACCTCAAAGCACAGAAAGCATCGACTGACCTGCTCCGAATGCAAAGAAGAAGCTCTTGTCTGGATGTTCCTCTAGCAGGGCTTTCACGCGTCTCCCCATCCTCTCATTACGTTTATAGATGAGCTCGTGTCTGAAGTAACTGTCGATCTCCTGAGCCGTCACCTGCTCACTGGCTCGCAGAGTAACATTGTTGAAGTTTGGAACCTGAAGTCAAATGAACAAAAATAAACGAAGGTTAAAATCGTATGATGTGTGTGTGATGATCAGTCTCTGGATGTGTGTCTGATACCTGTGACGTGTCGCGGTTAAACACGATGGAGTTCAGATCTCCACAGTTGTAGTGCTTGATCAGATCTTCGGTCGTGTACGGTAACTGTAAACTTCCAGCTCGAAGACTTTCCTGTTGTAGTAGTGTCTGATTCAGTGCAAATATCACCTGAAACACACAACGCACAGTGCCATCTTTACCATATCTACATCAGCAGGACACCGTGCATTGTGGGTCTTTACAAGGCTGTTATACATTAAATTTCATTTTAATTGCAATCTCAAACTACCTGACATCAACTAGGACTAAACTCTTTTTGAGTCATTCACTACAGCCACCAAGTGACTTTACGCAATCCACCAGATGGTCCCGACCCACAGTTTGAAACCTCTGGCCTGGTCTAACCCACTAAAAGAATTTTCATTTGTTGTGTGGCTCTCCTGAATCTGCAAAGGTCTTGTTATACACATAAGATGCAATCCTTAAAACATTCTTAGGAGGATATTTGTAAACTTGACGAGTGTCATTGATTTTACATGACAGTAAAGCCCAAACAGCAATGTTTCCCAACACACAAAGTTACAAAGAATGCACTGCACACAGCCCGAGAGCAATGTGCGAGTTTGTGTACCAGAGGAGTGGGTGGACGTGTCTGCATCTTGATGGGCACTGCATTTTGTATAAGTAAACTTTGCGCTCGACATCTTCCTTCTTCGGGAATGGAGGCTGCTGCTTCTTGTTTTATTGGCGGGTGTTGTTTGAGAGTGGTGTTGCAGCTAATATTGCTGGCAGCAAATGTAGAAAATCTTTTTAAAGCAACATTAAAAAATACAGGAGAAATACAGTAAAATATTTAAATGGACTGATAGTGGGATGAATGTTAAAATATGGGAGACGGGAGGGTTGACGTTCTCAAACACAAACAGCTGCATGAGAGATCTCTTTATTATCACTTCTAGTTCTTTACTTTCTGCTTCAAGAAGGTACCATGAAATTCATCTGTGTTTATTCACATAACTCACACACTCTTCTCATCGGCTGCGATGACACTCTCCGGCCCCGTCCATCATTGTTTTGGGGGCTCGTGTGAGAGTCGAGGGCAAAGCCCAGCAGATGCCTTCTTGTCTGGGACAAAGGGCTCCGTCGGTCCGGTGGCGTCCCACGCTTTCATCCGGCCCTCATCAAAGCCGCTGTTCTGCATATGAAAGCGTAGCGGCTTTATACGGCTGAAATTAGCCTATCGCCACCCTGCTAGCCTTCAAACTCTGCCACACAAAGCCCTTCTTCCATCTGCTTCAGCATTTTAACAACGCAGCTCCCCCAGCAGCTACAAAGCCTTTCAGCCCATTAAATTATAGCACGGTGGGAAGAAAGAAAGAAGCAGGAAAGCGAGAGAGAAGAACCGGGGCTGAACGAATTCTGTTGTGTTCATTCTGAGGGTCAGTGGACACTTTCACACATACCAACCAATCTGAGTTTATATCAAAGCACTGATGCCCTATGAAAGTCAATAATTCTGCTTTGTGATGGAAATGACCCTCTTACGTTACTAATACTAGTAGTAGTAGTAGTAGTAGTAGTAGTAGTAGTAGTAGTAGAGAGACACCAAGAGCTTTATTAAAAATTTTAATCCATGACAAACAAACACAGAAAGACTTGACTACTTCAGGCCTATATTTCAATCTTGACCCTAAGAAATGTGCTCCTGTATAGCTCAGTGGTAGAGGATTGCGTTAGCAGCACAAAAGGTCATGGGTTTAAACACACATACTGAGAAAAAACATGTAAACCTTGTAATGCACTGCAAGTCGCTTTGGATAAAAGCATCTGCCAAATGCATAAATGTAATGTGAAATAACGGAGGAAGATGTTTAGTTTAATATATGGTGGAGATTATATTGATGTTCATGTGTCTGTCAGTGTTAGGAGTGATGGATGACTTCACACTTCTGTGCTAATGGACAGCCGTTAACCTCAATTCTCATGACATCATCAGTCGTCTGTTTTCACAGCACTTAAAAACACAAACACAGCAAAGCTCTGGACCACCGGTGACATCATCAGCCCTTACATTCCCTACAGATATAACATTTGTCAATGGACTCTGATAAGGTGTCAAATTCCCATGATGCCCAGTCTGAGTCTTTATCAAACTTTATAGCAGAAGACTAAAACTGGGTTGAGATCTCGAAAGAAAAAAATTACCCCCCCCTCTCTCTCTCTCTCTTCAGTTATTCCTTCTAATAATGATGGATTAACCGGGCAAATTCAGAGGGTAAAAGTTTAGATTTTACACAACGCTGCACTGGATTTTCCCTCAGAATAACACCTCATGTTCAAAAGCTCAAGTCACCATTTCTAGACACAGAGTAGCGTGTAAACTAGTTATCCAACTTAGATCTGTATATTCTGTTATCATTGAGTTGATGTTAGACTGCTGGTTTGGCTTTGGCTGTTCACTCATGCATTTACCTCACATACCTCAGGTTTACCTTGGTGTTTGGCCACAGGTAAATATTTATTCTGTCTGACAGAATCAGTTTAGCAGCGCTTTGAGTGACAGCTTCATCCGGGCTACGTAAGCTGTCTCAGCCAATCAGTATGTAGCAGCGTGGACTGGAGGGTGTTGTGTAAACCAACATATCTGCACTGTCTAGCCCTGCTGTCATGTTTTTAATAACTTAATATTAGTCAGAGCTAATAAAAACATCAAAGCGGTGCATAAATTGTCACTATAAATAATAATGTTTCATTTAGGTGTTGTGTGTTGTCATATGAAGAACAAACATTACTTTATTATTAACAAAATCATTGTAAGAAGTTTCTCAATTCAATATAAAATGATGATAAAAATGTAAAAACTTCTCTTTAGGATAATGTGTAGGCAGCAGGTTGTTTTCTGCTGTACGTTCATCTTGCTTATTACACAGCTATTTACCTCATAAGTAAGGTAAGGAACATGAAATATTGATCCTTCCGTGAGAAAAACCTGTTTACTTTTCGGTTTTAAGATAACACGAGACATTTAAATGTCATGAACACACTATTTGCTTTAATCATTTGTTACTATTATGTCATATATGTTATTAAAAGACAAATGTATATTTAATTTGTGTAATTATGAACTCTACCTTTCAAAATGATTTGCAGCATCCGGGTTACCGTGTTTTATTAATTTTGAGCGGTAGTTATCTAAAAAGAACAAACCTTGGTGTCGTGACTGGCCAATCACAATTAAGCATCTTAGTGATCTGTGTAATAAGTGCGGATAACCCTAAAGACTTTGGGCCCTATCATCACGTCCAGCAAATGCATCTGCGGCCATTTTTGCGCCCATGGGGTTCTGGTCTGAAAACGAGGTGTGTTCAGGCGCATTGTTGGCGTGTTGCTATTTTGAGACAACTAAAATAGACTACACCATTGACCAACTAAAAATAAGTCTTTAAAAACTAAAGTCTTAAGTCAATGGCACAATATTGTTTTTGTTATTTAATGAGCACGTCATTAATATGCATCTATAAACGTGACGACTACAGGTGTGTGCTTATCACACACATGGATGTGCAATTTAAAAAAAATTAAAGATTAAAATGTAAACGATTATTATTGAGTCTATTGGACATAAATGAAGACCGATTTCGAGATGTTTGAAGGCGTAAAGAGCTGCTTCACCTGTAGCCTGTTAAGTAAATGTTTTGCTTTAAACTAATGCAGATATTGCATCTATTATTAATGCTAACCCACGGATTTATTGTATATGATGATTTTGTGTTAAGATGAGAGCCTTTGCTTTTCAAAAACCTCACGGCGCTGTCCGAGTGCTGAAAGGTTTCGGCTCCCCACATGTTTGTAAATTCTTTATCTCCTGTTTGTTAGAAATAAAGTATTTTTAGAGTACAAACCTTTTCTTGCATATTTGTACCTAACCCTAACCCATTCTTTGAGATTACACTGATCATGTAGGCTATCCATTCATTTACACCAATTAAAAGCCTGCTAATTTTACTTCCACGACTGAAAAAAAAATTACTTTTAATACAAAAAATAACAATTTCAATACAAATGAAGACAACGCATTTTTTAAATCAATGTTAAACTGGTGATCTTCTTCCTCCGATTAGTTTTTCAGTTTACAAATTAAGCAATCTACATAGGGAATCGGGCATGGCAAGAGCTCAACTGGCTTTTAAAGGGGATGAGAGATGAGACTCTCATTGGTTTATTGCACGTTACGCCCGAAACACACTCATTACTCCTTACGAGAATAGGAACAACCCTTTAAGAAATTTTTTCCCATCGTTAAATTAGCAAAAGTGGAATCGGACACACCTTTAGACTGGGCACCAGGGGCTTTAGGCAATGCATTAAAATAGTGCCCATTAAATCACACGTCAGAGACAAGGCAATCGTCAGCCTGAGGTTTATCTACACACTAGAAAACTGCAAAATAGACACCAAGATACAACTCATTCAACAGACAAGATGACACACAATCAGGATGATTATGGGTGAGTAAAGTCGAAAGATAAAACATGAGCTAAGAAAAACCAACAGACTGAATGAGCAGCAGTCAAACACTGAACTTCTGTTGGGATTGTATAAATATCAGAGTAAAATAACACTAATAAGAGTTTTAAAGAAGGATCAGAACCAATCATCTGTATGCAGATGACAGCTCTGTGTAGACATGAATCTCATCACACATGAAACATAAACTTAGGTTTACATTTTAGTTTTGTAAAGAAATTCATCAGTCTTAAAATATAAAGTTAGTTTTTTAAAATCATGCCAAACATAAACGTAGTCCAGTGTGGTGCCGCTGATGTGAAGTAAAGAGGAAAGCAAGCAAACGAATGATCTTTGATGCGTGGGGTGGAGGCTTGGGGTTTGTCAGGAGTTTTTATGAGGTCAGCGAGTGGAGACGTACAAAGACCCCCAGCCCCAAAGACAAACACTCTTTGGGCATAAATGACCCTGAAAACTCGGCCGTTTCATCCGACTGAGTGAAATTCTCTTCTAGCAGGACACAAAGTAAACAATTCTGGCAGCACAGGCCGACGGCTTTAGGGAGGAGGCGAGGGAGCGAATGAGCTTTCACACGCTAAAATACAAGACAAGAGCGGCGGTGCAACAATGCGTCAAGAGCGATCCCGCTTCTCCTTCTTCAATTCAGCCAGAGAAACTTCAAAGGCCTAGGATCCAAATGACCGGCAGCGGAAAAGAGATTTTGACAGGAGCGTCTTTCATGTGCTACACGTGCAGTCATGCGAGCGCCTGGGACGGCGTGCTGTGGACATCAGCGGGACAGAAAGATTGCATAAGGACTGTAGATGTCCTGAGCACACATAAACCTAAAGATTAGTGCCTGACAAACCCTTCAGTAAACAAGCCGTACAACAGACTTTATGATCTTTCTCTCATTCATTATGTGATGCTTTCATCTACCGATTTATATCATTCAGATTCATTTATTTAGATTATATTTCTATTCAAACTATTCAGCGTTTAGTTTATCTGAAGTTGTGAAAACAGTGAAGATATCAACAAATTAAAAGTCCTAATAGAAGAAATGCAGTATGCTCTCAAGGAGCATTGTATTAAAGTTGAAGTGTCTCTCTCTCTCTCTCTCTCTCTCTCTCTCTCTCTCTCTTCGTGTTGATGATGTTGAGTAAGTTGTCAGCGCAGGGATTAAACTACACTTTAAACTTAAGCTGCAAACACTAGTGTTAAGATTACTGACAGCTAATAAAGAAATATAACACATGATTCACTCCTTTATAAAGAGACTCTTTTCTCCCACTCTGACAGACTTAAGGCAGATCAGGGATATTGGAGATGGGAAGCACTTCCATCTGGGTGTTAACATCAGGAACAAGTTTCTGTGTGACCCTCTGAAAGAGAGAGACGCCTCAGGCCAAACCCTGTCTGTGGATTAATCTAGAATATAAGATCTGATCTGTAGAGATGGACTTATGAACACAACACTGACAAGCACACATCTATTCACTTACAAATATTAGCACCTTATGAGTAGATAGTTTCCAAAGAGCCCACAGATATGTATTTGGATACCACCGGAGTAATGTGATGGATGTGATATCTGCGTGTTTGGTAAACAGCAGTGATGTAATCCAGCACTTGAGAAATGGGGTGGGGTTAGACAGATGTGTATCAATAACCTTGTGTGACACAAAATTACTTTTTTCAAACTACTGAGATACTAAGACTAACCACTTCTGTGCTATGACTACTGACCACTGCTGTGACATCAATGAAACACTGACTGGTGCTTTAATGTCACCGCAACACTGACCGCCGCTCTGACGTCACCACAACACCGACCGCCGCTCTGACGTCACCACAACACAGACTGCTGCTCTGACGTCCCCACAACAACGAACGCCGCTCTGACGTCACTATGACAACGACCGCCGCTCTGACGTCACTCCAACCCGACTGCCGCTCTGACGTCACTACAACACTGACCGCCACCCTGACTTCACTACGACAATGACAACAAACTTCGCTCTGACGTCACTACGACAACGACCGCCGCTCTGACGTCACTACGACACCGACCGCCACTCTGACGTCACCACAACACTGACCACCGCTCTGACGTCACTACAACAACGACCACCGCTCTGACGTCACTACAACACCGACCGCCGCTCTCGATCGATGGGACGATTACCGGTTTCACGATTAACCATGATAAAATGTCCTGACGGTTAGTATTACCGTTTAAAATGTAAATATAATAACAACCGTGTTTAATTACCGTGATTTTGAAAGCTCGCAGTAAATCCTGTCCAGCCAGAATCAGCTTGATGCAGGCGCGCGCTTGCAACATTGTTTTTTACACGAGAAGGCGTGGCGGAAGACAGAAACAGATGCACTGTTTTTATTGCATTGCTTATGTGTGCATTTGATGTTCTTATTTAAGGTACTGTTCATTAAAACAGGTTCATACATCTCAGGGCTCCATGTTAACTCTTTCACCGCCAGCATTTTTTTAAAAAGTTGCCAGCCAGCGCCAGCGTTTTTCATGATTTTCACCAAAGTTTAATGCCTTCCAGAAAATGTTCTTCTTTAAATATATAAACATACAATATACCAAATGAAAGAACAGACCCTCTGCTTTCAAACAAAAAAAACCGTTTCATCCTACCTTTAGTGGTTCTTTTGCAATCAGCTTTTGAATATGGGTAGGTTTTTGCAAAAACACCATATTTTGAGCAAAAAGCAGAGATAATTCCATTTTTATGATGGACTTTTCATAGAGATCCCATTCAGAGCGATCTTTAAAACAGACACGGACATGCAGCAGCTTGCCATAGGGCAATACTTCGGTTTTAAAAAGTTGCGGAAGGGCGCCACCTGGTGGATAATAGCGGTAACGCGGAAAGACGGAAAATCTCGTCATTGGCGGGGAAGCGTTTTCTCTTAATTGACGAGATATCTCGTCAATGGCGGGGAAAGAGTTAATGTTCATTTAATGCAGGGGTGTCCAATACGACCAGTCGATCGCAAATGCAATGCCGGTAGATCGCACATAAGTTAATAACTGTGTATGCTGCTCCACGCCTCCACGAGCTTCGGAAAACAAAGCGCCAAATTGGCATTATGGTCTTAGAAACAAGTCTTTTTGCATGGCTGCGAATTTCTTCTCAAGTGTGTTTTTATAAATCTTATGCCTGCCCGCTGCAGCGGAGTCGTCTAACTTCCGAAATTTGGATGCACATTCTTGCCTTCATGCAGGAGTTGATCCACATGCACGGTGTATGTGCGCGCGATCGATTGACCGACCGACCGAACGAGAGAGAGAGACACACATTTAAAGTGTTATTAAAAAATGTAACAGTGTTTTGTTAAAAAATATATTTTTTAGCAGGTAGGTCTTTTCGGCTTTATCATTTTAAAAGTAGATTGCCACACAAAATAGGCTGGATACCCCTGATTTAATGTTTATGCTTAAAAAAGTGCATATAGCTGCTAATTGTATTTGTTGTTTGCTGATTTTCAAAAATAAAACTTGTTAAAATGTTTTCAGTGTATGTATCAGTTCTTTTTGGACATTTCCATCTCAATTTAAGAAAACCATGATAATATTGATAACCGTGATAACTTTGGTCACTATAATCATGATATGAAATTTTCTAACCGTCCCATCCCTACTCTGACGTCACTACGACAACGAACGCCGCTCTGACGTCACTACAACACAGACAGCCACAACACACTACACCACTGTTTTCCCTCTCCTCTGGTGAGTTACACTCTCATAATGTCTATCTCATTTTTGTGGCAAAACCATACAGACATAAATCATACAGAGAAAATGTAAGAGTTTCCAACTTTAGTTCAGACAATTAATTCAAGCAGGCAGAATTTAAGTGGTCTGGCTGGATGAAGTTAAAACACTCTCAAACTCCCAATAAAGTTTTCTACATGAGAGTTGGTAAAGAAACAAATTGAAAACACCTGTTACAGGACACTGAGATGTTTTTCCAGTGTGTTGTAATACAGCTGTGGTATAACTGTAAAGAAATCTTCTCCCGCAGAGTAAATCAGAGAGTAATGACTCTTATTACACTAGTAATAAACACCAGCACTTCATCTGGAAATAAACACACATCAACTCTGACATCTTACTACTGCAGTCAGTTCAAAACCAAAAACAAAGGCAGCTAATAAAACCAATGTGTTTCAGAAATGTGTGTAAACCGTAAGATGTCACAGGTGATTTTCATGATGCTGCTTATTGTCTGCTACAGTTCTGCTTTAAACACATTAAACACCTTCAGTGAGTCCTAACAAATGCACATCATTACATTTATAAATCTCTGCAAGCCAAGACGAGAAGTTTGCAGTGGTTTAAAAGTACTTATTTCTTTGGTGAAAATGAAGATGGTTTGGCTAGTTAAGACCCGTATGACTCAGTTATGATCGTTTCGAGTCCCAAAAATCCTGAAACTTTTTCCTAATAAAATCATTTCTTCTCCACTAAACAAAGAAAGAAACATATAGGAAACTTCTCTTGAAATCAAACGCAAATCTGTCGTTTACAAATGTCATTATTGGATGTTTTTTAAATCCTAAAAATATTTTTTCAAAGACTTGAAGTTAGGTTTAATACCACAAAGTCCTAAAGAATAAAAACAGATTGTATTTGAGGCTGAGCTGTCAGATTGCGTTGGGTTTCTTCTGAACTGAATGGGACTCAATATTAAATTAGAATCACATCTGAACTGGAGTTTGATTTCAAAGCTTTAAGAGAGAAATGTCTGAACTGATTCTGCATTAACACTCATCTACTGTCCTTCATTCAGACTCTCTGCACATTTAAAACAAGTCAAATACTGACTAATCTTGACAACTACCTTAAGAAATCTAAAACATTTTCAATAAAAGTGTTGTCTGATATGATCGGTGTAATTCCTTACAGATAAAAGCAACATTCACAAACACTGACATACCAGAAAGTCTTTAAATAGATGAACACGGTAGGTCTCCCCACATTATTTAAATTCATCTTATTTTCTTTACTGACACAAGCATACACACATTTATCAGAGAGATGACACCTGGCCTTCTGCATGTAGTGATCGAGATCCATCAAACAGATTCCAAATCAGGAATTCCAATCTAAGTCTGAGGAATGTTTTGTGTGATAAGTCAATCAGACCACCATCAGGTCTGCTGTAAAAAACCAATGGACTCTAATCACAGCCACGTTCATTATTACGGCTCTGATGAGATTTAAGCACAACATCTCAAGATGCTTTCAGCTTCTGCACATGCAGCTCCATTACACTTCAAAAACTGAATGCAAACAGAAGAAGGAGAAGAAATCGTTGAATAAAATGGGTTGTTTTGTGCACAAAACTGTTTATAATATTTTTATTAATGAACAACTGATGGAAATTTTTGTTGGCGATGTCTTTCATTCTTTTCTGGGCTTGATTTAAGATCAAATTGTCATTTTGGGGTGAACAAGACCCTTTAATAGCAGAAGAACTTCTAAAAGCTGCCTGTTTGTTCAGCTGACACAACTCAAACCTCAGCAGCAAATCCTTCAAGAGGGTTCTGGTCTGAACTGTTTCTTTAATGTTCTTTCACTTTGAGAGAGATGTTTGCCATTTCTCCTAACCAGACACAATGAGACAAAAACCACCTGAAAGACATGAAATCCACCCACCTGAGAGAAGTTCAGGCCGTTCAGCGGATGACACTGTTCCTCAACCTTCTCCACAGCTCCGGTTTTCTTTTTCATCCTTTCTGCTTCCTGAGCGAGATAAAGGTCCAACACGGGAACTCCACGAGTCTTAATGTCGGCCTCGGTCAGAGAGTTCACCATCAGCATCACCCACACCGGCCTCTTGCGCTCCCAGTTTCCCGCTATAGCGTTGAACAGATAGTCTGCGTACAGGCCTTTGCCTCTCTGATCGGGCGTGATCCAGGACTGCATCATCAACTTGACGTAGTCCAGGTGTCTCTTAAGACGACGGTAAATATCTCTGGGCAGCAGGTCTTGCAGATTTTCCCCATGCGGCAGCAGCTGGCAGCTGGTCAGTGCCGATATGGTGTACGGGTCCGTCAGGTCCAGCTCAAAGTACACAATGTTGCTCTCCTGAAACGCCTTTTTGGAGTTTTCTGGGATGTGGTCCCACACGCGGGTGTACGGGACATGAATAGTGCCATAAAAATAAGAAGGGGGGTCTCGTTTTATAGTCCACAGGAAAGAGTTGAGCTCGCTTTGCTAAAACACAGAGACAAACCTTTCATTTTATTCTGATAATTTCTTTACTGATGTTGTATAAACAAGTAACTATAATATATGACAAAAAACATGTATAGAAGGTCAGAAGGTGTGTGCGTGTTTAAAGCAGCGGGTGTGAAATGTAGGAAGTGAGTGTAATGTGTGTGTATTCAGAAGTTAATTATGTATTAAACAGCAGTTAATATGTAATTAGTCCAACACTTGAGTGGCTGTCATGAAGATTAAGGAGAATCCACATCCAGAGCATCATGAGAGTCATTATCATCTGACCTGTCTCACACTTTAGAAAGCAGCTGACAGACAGACAATACTGTCTAATATACAGTTCTTAATATGTTAAAAAGCACTTTTTTATGTTTAACAAAATCTTCCTGTAAACTTAAAGTCAGAAAAATAGATTGTTTTACTTGCAACACTGTGCTTTATATTTACTTCAGACTTTTTTACACTACATTTCAGGTTAAAGTTATGATGGATTGTGTACTCAAACTTTCAGTGTGAATTTCATTATTCATTATTGACATTACATTATTCATCTGATCTTTGTTTATGACAAACTCAATTTGTTTTGAAAAGTTATTAAAGTTAAAACTTACTTTTCTATTGAGATCACAGTTGGTTGAGTCTCTGAACTCTTTAGCTCGTAACATCACAATGAAGAAGGTTTGAAGAAGTGCGCTCCAGTGTATCATCATCATCATCATCATCATCTCTACTGAAGACTAAACTCATCACAACATCACACACGCGAGCTTCATCCTGCACAAGAGCCACGCGGAGCACCTACAACATTTCTCCATTGTGTCTCCATCAGGTTCTCTCACACACTGTCATACACACACAAACGCACGCACGCACGCACACGCGGGCTCCTCAACGCGTCTCCAAAACTTTCACTGAGATCCTGCACACGCGCTTCACTTTGCACAGATCTTAAATAAAAACTCTCTCTCACACACACACACAAACAAACACACACTGATACACTTACACAAATGCACGCGCTGAAACAAACATACGCGTGGAAAACACTGACGAGCAACAAGTTTTTAGCGCGTGTAACGTTATGTGACTTTTTCCCAAACAAATGAACCGATTTAACCCAAAAGCAGACTCTCTCTCTCTCTCTCTCTCTCTCTCTCTCTCTCTCTCTTTCTCTCTCTCTCTCTCTCTATGTGTGTGTGTGTGTGTGTGTGTGTGTCGGGGGGTTGCTTTACCTTCCCCCAGCCTTTCACTCCACTCATTCACCCCCACGCAGGACTCTGAAACACTTTGTGTGGTGTTGAGATGTTGTGCAGGTGATGAAATACTGAAGTGGATTCACATGAATATTTAACAGCCCGTTAAAGATTATAAAGACAACTCTCTCTCTCTCTCTCTCTCTCTCTCTCTCTCTCTCTCTCTCTCTCTCTCTCTCTCTCTCTCTCTCTCTCACACACACACACACACACACACACATTATTATTTTCTGTGGGAAATGAGAGTATTTCTGTCTGTAATCAATTACATTTTCAATTTAAAGAACTTGATTGTGTCACTTACAATATTGCCAAAGCATTATACATAGAACAAGAAACATACAATAACACAATGTTAACAAACATTAAGGTGCAATTAAGCTAAGGTGCTGGGTGATGGATGAAGTACTACTGCAAATCAAATCAAATCAAATAGAATCAGAAGATATTTACAATATAAAGTAGACTTTGAAATATAAACATTTGAAGTATACAAATGTATTTACGGAGGCACATGAGAGGTAAAACAAAAGTACTGTACAAGATCAGGGCACCATATATACAATATGATAACCATATATTGCTTAACATATATTACTCCACATTACACAGCGATATAATTTGCATTATTGAAATAAAAAGTTAAAAAAAAGACCTTTTATATAGTCTTTACAAATGAAGACATCTAAAATAGGAACTTTTTACAGCTACTGAAACTTTTAAAGCTGTTTTAGTAAATTGATCTCATAGAGATAGACACAGCACATGCTTTAGCTCATTTATAAACATATTAAAGAGTGATCGCTTCAAATATCTTTTCATTTCAGATTTTCACTGGTCAAAACAAATGAGCACAAACTAACATTTATGAAGACAATATTCTCAAATTGTATATAAATCTTATTAAAATGAGGAGTGCTTAAAACAAGCAAAAATATCTGCCAATGGGGTGAGAACATTTTACTTGAATTAAGTGTTTAAGAAAAAATAAATCTTATTTCAAATTTTTTTCTCACCCCATTGCCAGATCATTTTGCTTGTTTTAAGGACAATTTTACTTAAATTGTATAAAAAACACCTTAATTTAAGAATTGTAAATATTTCTATTGAAAACAAGACAAAAATACTAAGTAAGAAAGTCATTTTTTGCAGTGAACCTAATTCTGCACGTCCAGACCAGAATATTTCTCATTACTGTAAAATTATCAAAGGTTTCACAAATGTGTAATGTCTGTATTTAGTACCATACGTACTATTCTTCTATTCGGTCACACAACTTTTTGTTTGGTTAAAGTATTCATAAAGTTATATATGAAGTCTAGCAATATTTCTCTTTAAAAATACTGCATTATCAGAGTTATTTGAACATCACGGTGAGTGACCCCCGTACCCAATACTCGTACCTGGCACATGGACAGGGCAGACTTTAGCGCCCCCGTGTGGTGATTCGGAATATAGCAGAATACTTGTTTTGTTTAGTTTTGTTTTGTTTCGCTTTACTCACATCGACGCAATTTTCTTGTATGTAAGTGTTACGAACAGAGAAGTGATTGATTTCAGTTGATTCGTCAAAATGGACTATCTGTGCTGTGCTTACTTCACTCTTCAGAAATGCATAATGTGTGTTATAAAAAGTTTTTCATCTGTGAAGGAAGAAAACTGCAAAACCAAACAAGAAGCCAACGGGTACCCGTACACACAGATGCTGATGGGAGGAAGATGAAGATGAAGCAGCAGCTCTCAAACATCTCATCTGCTGCTGATGAAGGTGAACATGTTTCAAACACACATCTGAAGAAACTTTTAGTCAAGTGTGGCCAAACTTTTAACATGTTGATAGATGTAAAAAAAAAAGTATAATATTACCCATAATTCCTCCACAGTGGAGGAAAAACTCTTTCATCTCACAGCACTTTAATATTAATCTATTTGAGAGATGCTTGCCTTTCATTATAAACTGCTTTATAATAAATAAAAACTACTAATAAACTTTCTAAGCAGGCTAGGGCTGCATGGGAATCGTTGGATTCTCTTGAGGTACCGATAGACCCTTTTACAGCTCACGTGATCAAATAGCCTGCGCGCGCATTTGGGCAACGGAAGAAGTGTTATTCCCCATTGGTTATAACGTGGTAGCAACTCAGAACGTTTATTAAAACGGTTTCCCAGCATCAAAATCTGGTTGTTGCGTTTGGTTGCTCAAATATAATATACTAATATACGTATACATGTATCTGGCAACTTTATTTTTGGCCATCTGCTAACGTCTTCTATCCACTCCACTATAGTACACGGATCTGGTAGCTGTGTTGAAAATGTTGATAAAGTCAACTTTTTTAAAATAACTTACTGTTTGTGTTGCTTCACTGCTGATTCTTACGATACTTCCGTTGCCTAAATGCGCGCGCATACGCTGCCACGTCATCATTGTGTACAAACAGTAAAAGGGTCTATTCGATTCAGAATGGATTCTTGACGTACTCATATTAGGGAGGTCATTACGTCTCAAAGTTAGACTAGTGTTGGCTTTTTGGTTCAGATTATTATTTTGTTTACGTTAATATTTTGAGGCAAAACAAAGGGCACTGATGTATTTTAAGATATGTCAGTGCAAGTATTTAGTTTAGACAGCTCTTGAATGTATTTTAGTCCAGGACTAGTCTAATCCCTGTCTGGGAAACTGCCCCATAAGACTTGTCACTTGAATATAAAACCATTGTATCTAGAAGTTTAGGTGTTTTTCATGTTTCTGATTTTCTGATTTACATTAGGGACAGCTCAGCTCAGCTGTGGTTTAATGGTTAGAGAGTCAGAGTTGTAACCCAGAGGTGATTGGATCGATTCTCAATGTCAGCAGAAAGTGACTGAGGTGCTGCTTTCTCTCAGGTCAGGTGTTCACTGGGTGCTGCAGTGAGATTTACAGCTGGTTTATTTGATCTTTGATGGGAATTTATCTGTTTCATTTCTGCTAAAACTGATTATGTATAAGGGCTGTGATTGATGAGCATGCAGACGGTCATGATGTGAAGCAGGTGTGTCTTAGACCTCAGGCTGTGTTCATTTTATCAGGTTTGGTTTTGGGTTTGCGAGCTGATTTTATTTGACACTCTTTATTAAATCTTATTACACGGCTCTCTGGAATGCTTGATTCTGATTGGTCAGTTGAGACATTTGCAGGTTCGTTCTTTTCAAATAATAACCGCTCCAAAGTAATAACGCATAGCCGGTACTACTTGTACGAGTAAAATCGCTCCGCGCCAATAAAGATCAATAAAGATTACTGTTTGGCGCCATCTTGTGACAAACACTGGACAACCACGACAAGACACAGACAGCTTACTGAGACTGAACTTGACAAAATAGAGCATGACAGCTACAAAGCCAACACACAAAAAAATACAGAATGGGCATTAAAACTTCTCAAAGACTGACTAAAAGAGAAAAAAATGGAGACAGACAAGTATGAAGCAGAGGATCTTAATAAGTTATTACGGTCATTTTATGCATCTGTGCAAAGTTTCGCGGAAGGATAAAAATGTTAATTTAAAACAAATATGTCAATAAAATGCTTCAAATTCATATTCATGTCCGTTTTTTTTCTTATGTGACAAGTAGCTGTGTAATAAGCGGGATAATGTTGAGGCAGCCGGTAGTTATCGGGAAATAAGCCCCTTCAGTGTGATACAAGACCCTCCGCTTCGCGTCGGGTCCTGATCACACTGTCGGGGCTTATTTCCCAATAACTACCGGCTGCCTCTACATTATCCCTTACATATTGCATTCCAAGTTTATACCATTCAGTTTTTATTTTCTGTCTCATAAAGTTTACTGATGTCTCTTATGCAGACTACTCAATGCTTGATCTCGTATAGTAGTGTGTCTACTACTCTTCACAACAGAAAGATTAGACCAGTGGTCACTAACTCTATTCCTGGAGATCTTCCCTCCTGCATACTTTAGATCTGACCCTACTTCAGCTCCTAACCTAACCCTAACCCATTTAAATAACAGATTGACACACTGAAGCATTTCCATACAGAGCTTTAAAAGCCTCTGAAATGAAAGCGAGATGATGGTGTTGGTACTGCTAGTGGAATAATGCAACAGAGGTTTGTGGAGTTACGGAAACAATACTTATGAAGTTTCCAAGAGAGACTACCACACCAAAGTGGAAAAGATTAAAGGTCACGTTCTTTCTGATCACATTTTTTAAACCCTAGTTAGTGTGTAATGTTGCTATAATAGCATTAATAATACCTGTAAAATGATAAAGCTCAAAATTCATCGGCAAGCGATATTTTCTTTAACAGAATTCCCCTTTCAAAGCCTACAGTGAACGGCTGGTTTGAACTACAGTCCTCTACTTCCTGCTTTAATGACATCACTAGAACAGTTTTTGACTAAACTCCGCCCACAGGAATACGTCAGTTGCCAGCTAAGCTAACAGCAAGCTAAGCTGCTATCCAATCACAACACACTAAACAAACTAAACAATCAGAACTCGTTATGTATTTTTAAAGGAGGGACTTCATAGGACAAGGAAGACATCAGACCATTTTGAGGAGAGTGAAAACAGCGCTATAGAGATAAGTCAATTGTGTGAAAAATACCTCGTTTTTTACACGTGAAACATGAACACGTTATATTGCGCACTGTTAACACAATCATAGCTTCAAAAACACAGAAAGAACGGGATATTTAATACAGGCCAATGATAGCAGTAAGTTCTGTAGTAGGCATCAGGCTAACCTATCATTCATCAGATAATATACAGTCTTAGTATACTGTATATATATATATATATAGAGTCAGACACTAGTTCCATACAGTGTTAGAATTAAGGGGGGCTGAGGTGTCCTGGACCTCCAAAAGCACAAAAATATACAGTCATGGCCAAAAGTGTTGTCAACCTTGGTAAATATTAGCAAAGAAAGCTACAATACAGAGCTTACAGTGCTTCTTATTTTAAGCTTTAATTTTAAAAAATGACAAAAATATGATGTTTTTTTAAAGGGGACAGAAAATGAAAAACCATTTTTATCTTGTCTTTGTTGAATAATGGTAGTCTACCGGCATTCACGAATATACAAGAAGTGCTAGACATGCTAAACATCTCAGTCTCATAGAAATTCCTCTTTTAGAAATGTCAGCCAGAAAACGGCCCAATCTGAAAAAATGATGCTTATGACATCAGTAATGAGATTGAAAGTTAAGCCAGTAGGGGGAGCCAAATAGGTGCAAGACCACTTGTTTAAAATCCCCCACCCTAATAGAGCTATCTGAGAGAGGTTTTTAAGAAGTTTCGAAGGCATTACAGACCCAAACAAAACATTTTTTTTCTACATCACGGAACAAGGATAAATTCTCAGTTCAATCATTCTATGTCACTTTTAAAGTAAAACAATTGAAAATAGAGGGGGGTTTACATTATGAAATAAATGTTATTTTTTAATACACCCTGAATACAATTTTTGGCACCCTTAGACATTTTTATGAGTACAATTTCTCTGAAGTATATAAACATTGATATTAGCATTTTCTTAGCAAGCAATGGTGACTATAAACATGATGCTGTCCAGTCATGGCTTCCTGTTTCACAGGGGAATAAATATGAAGTAACACAAACCTCAAGTCCTCTTAATCTGTCATCACAGTGGATAAAACCAAAGACTTTAGTTCTGATGTACAGCAGAAGATTGAGTTACACAAAATAGAAAGCTTCTATTCCCTGGCTTTAAGGAAATATTTAACAAAAAAAAAAAAAAACATCTATTTCCACAATCAGTGAAATAATGAAGGTGATTTATCGACTGAAGATAATCTGTCTGAAAAAGGATGTGTGTCTATATCGTCTTAAAGAGTAACTAAACCCTAAACCAACTTTTCTTAGTTAATGATCTGTAAGAATGATGCTTTATTAGTGCTGTTCATTGATTTTAAAAAGTTTTTTGACATTTGGATATAAAGTGTTTCAATACTACAATATATGGTGTAAAAACGTCTGAGTGCTGCCCTCTTCAGGTTGAACGGTGGCTACTGCAGTTGAATTTTCCTATTGGATGTTGGGTCCAAAAAATGACTCGTGACGTAAGCAGGTTCAAGATCACCACGCCCATGTTATGATCTCACCACACACTTAGTTCATCCCCTCTATCTCCGTTGGGATCTGCCCACTTTTCTTTTCTTGCATTTTTCTAATATTGCAGTGGGTGGAGTCAGGCTCTGACCAGGGGTTTAGTTACGCTTTAATGCTGAGCAAGGAGAATAATTTAAGTGGACAAAGACTCTCCAAGGACCACAGATGGAGAACTTCAGAAATTAGGTGAATCTTGAGGTCAGAAAGCTTAAAAAATATAATAAAGAAAAACAGCACCTCCATAACCACAAGTTGTTTGGTTTAAGAAATCCTCTGCTCTCATGCAAAAACAAACTCCAGTATATTCATTTGCCAAACTGTGACTTTAAACAGGACTGAGATCTGCGGCCATATGAAACATAAAAAAGGCTGCAGGAACACAAGATGACTTTATGTGCACACAAGGATTAAAAAGTGCTCAATGATCAACCACAAGACATTCATTATTTTAAATCTAATTTTGTACCGGAGTTTCTGGACATCTTATTTAGATACAGTACATGGCCTTATGGATTATATTAAATACCAACAGATAGAAAAGTGAAGTCCAAACCTGAATTGACATGAAATCTCATAATGGGTTGTGATTCAATCTTTCTTTAAAACATTGGTTCAAAACAAACATCAAAATCAACAAAAAAGGGTCAGTGAGCACAAAATTAAGGTTCATCCCAGTTCCCTTAGCTGACACAGATTATGAAAATGACTGAAGAGGAGACAGCAGAAACATATGAAGGGTCTGGAGGAATAAACTAAGATCACTTCAACCTCATCATCAGACATTATTTAACACAAGACTCTGAGCTGTTATCTTTACCCATGAAGAGGATTAAATAAAGGGGTGCCAATAATTGTGTCCAGTGTAGAGACAAACATTTATTTCATAATGTCATTTCACCCCCACTTTCAATTGTTTTACTTCAATGAAACATCATATTTTTGTGATTTTTTTCCTTTAAAGCTTAAATGAAGAAACATTGTAGATTCTTTTTTACAGCTTTCTGTGCTCATATTTACCAAGGGTGCCAACACTTTTGGCCATGACTCTATATTAGGGATCCTCTGGTTTTTAAAATAATACTTGAATTTACATTCTTGTGTGGCACAAAGCAACCCTTTCCATTATTTATCTGAATTTAACTAGAATGGTAAAAAAGAGACCGCACTCAGGGACTGAATCAAATACAAAAACTGTATTAAAATACCGAATCGTGTTCACAGGCCATAACAAACACAAAGACAAACGTTTCGGGCTTAGCCCATCATCAGTGTCACAAGTTCGAAACACGTCATAAGGCGCTAATGCCTCTTATAAGTTCCTACACCAATCACTCCATATGTGAAAAAGGATACACCCATGATCATTACTGGCAATCAACCATTGGCTATAGTCATGAATATATTAAATTAAATAAGCTTGTCCAATAGAACATCCTATCAATCCCAACCATGATAAAATGTACTACGAGAGACAAAAATATAATAAACTTCAAAAAAGCAAAAACAAAAATTTTTTTAAACCAAATTTTTTAAACAACCAAAATTTTTTATATATATATCAAAATACACTAATAATACCATAGAGAAAACTAAATAAGCCAAAAGCGAAAAATACAAAAGTGAAACATAATGCTCAATAGTCAACCATATATCATATAATACCATACTAGAGCAAAAAAAGGAGAAAAAGAAAAAGAAAAACAGAGCAAAAACCAGGGCATATATACATACAGGTAACCAATCCATAAATATTTCTCTTACAAAAAACATGTAAAATCCAATTCTTCATTCATACCACTCGGATGTAAGGTTTTGGTCCGTGTACCTTCGGATAATTCGTTTATTCGTTTCTGTCTTCAAAACGGAAAAACAAATAAACAGTTAATTTATTACATATTCCACTATACTCGTGAACATAAAACACCAGTTTTGGGTTTGTTTTTGTCAGAATGTGATCTAATGCATTAAATAAATGTACAATAAAACCAAAACGAAAAATCAAGCATTTTATGATCAAAGTTCGTTTTTGCCACCGGTAGTTCACTTGTTCTGATGTATTATAAATATTAAATAGCATCTTAAGGGGAACACGTGGTCGCATCGCAGTACATCACTTTAGAAAGCGACGGACACATAAAGCTACCTGCTGTGCTGGAGCGTGAGGGTGTAGCAGCCAGTAGCATACACGCGTAAACAACATTATTATACTATAATAATAATATACTATATAATGGGCATATAATAATAAATAATACACAAGGTTGAAGACAAATTTATAGGCGTTAACTTGTAGAACAGCCCCTATAGGCTTCTTCACACTTAAATCAATTTAATACGTTAGCAGACATATGCCAATGAAATCATTTTAAAAAGGTTGTGCATATGACAGAGCAATCATGCTCTCCTGTAAGTCTTATTCGCTTATACAGTCCCACTTTTAAACTTTTTTCTGCTATTATTATTTATTCGGATATGGCATGCACGGTCATAAAAAATGTGTAGGCTATTGCCTAAAAAATAAATGCTGCCCAAACCTCTTCCACTACATGAGAAAAGATGTGGCTGCTTTGCGATTTCACGGTTTGCAGCATACCGTGTAAAATGACAATAAGGATTCTTGTGGTGTGGGATTAAATTTAAGAGTATAAATACGGTAGGGGTCGGAACTCTGGTCTTCCCTGACGGGAACGAGCGGTCTGGCCTGTGTTTCCCGATAAAATTGAACTTAGCACTTAAGAGCGCTTTCTACAAGCTTTAATGAACGTTAGTTATTCTTTCACGCGCATTCCCCAAAAATGCACTTAAACAAGATCGCACAGTGGCTATCCATTTGTCAAGAACTGAAATGTCGCCTGTAGATGACTCTTAATTGTAGCACAAACTTGTTAAAAGTTTAGCCTAATGATCTTCACCCAATGTGCATGTAATATATCATTGATATATTAATATCTTATGCCTTTCTATGTAATGTTTATTTTACATTTATTTTTTTTTACCAGCACGGATGTACACTGTTCTATGCATACTGTACACATTATATTAAGCACAACCTTTGGTCATTATTAACTTTACAATCAAAGAATGAATTATATGAGCTTAATGATACAATGTCTCTGCAAATCGTTAGTCTCCTCAAGTATTGCCTTCTACATTTTAAAGAATAGATGAAAGGCGAAACATCATCATGGTAGAGCTGTGCTACATAAGTTACGATGCTTTTGGGAAATGCAGCCCTGACTGACAATAGCGCACTCCCGACATCCTTTGATAGCGTTAGCGTTGGCGAATCCGCACTTCATTCTGATCACATGTACACCTGCAAGATTGTTTGGCAGAAAATAGGTTTATATGGTTTTTAGTGATATGTTTATATAGTGATATGCTTTGCCCTATTTAATGTCTGTTTCTCTGTTACATTTTGCGTTGACCATGAATGTTTTTTTTAAATATGCCCTTTAAACCTGGCAATATGTCTTTGCATCCCGATGATGCCACAAGGGCACCTTAAAAGACAGTCTATGAACATTCTTTATAGGCTGAATGTCGGTTAAGCTAGTTCAGTTAAAAGTTATTTTTTACATAGCACTACCTACGTTTTCCCTTCATTCATATTTTGCTAATAATTAGTGACAAACGTCGCAGGGAAAAAAGTTTGGAAAAAAAGCATTCTAAGCGGTGATACACAGAGTGAATTTTGGTGCGGGACGAAAAAAATGCCGCGCAGACCTCTATTTTAGATGTGTATGTGTGTGCCTCGAATAAATAATAATAATAAAAGAAATAAAATTCAAAACTCGGACTGTAAGCGAATGAGATCTTAAATAGGAGCACAGTGCAATTCACGCCCTTATTATGGCTGTAATCTGTTACTACTTCAATAATTCTACGTCCAATAATTCATTGAAAAATATTAAACAATAGTATTAAAAATATTATTACATGCACATTGGGTGAAGATTATTAGGCTAAACTTTTAACAAGCTTGTGCTACAATTAAGAGTCATCTATAGGCGACATTTCAGTTCTTGACAAATGGATGGCCACTGTGCGATCTTGTTAAAGTGCATTTTTGGGGAATGCACGTGAAAGAATAACTAACGTTCATTAAAGCTCGTAGAAAGCGCTCTTAAGTGCTAAGTTCATTTTTTTCGGGAAACACAGGCCAGACCGCCCGTTCCCGTCAGGGAAGACCAGAGTTCCGACCCCTACAGTATTTATACTCTTAAATTTAATCCCACACCACAAGAATCCTTATTGTCATTTTACACGGTATGCTGCAAACAGTGAAATCGCAACGCAGCCACATCTATTGGGCAAAAGCATAGGCTACACATTTTTTTTAATCACCGTGCCATATCCGAATAAATAATAATTGCAAGAAAAAAGTTTAAAAGTCGGACTGTATAAGCGAATAAGATTTACAGGAGAGCATTGCTCTGTCATATGCACAATCTTATTAAAATGATTTCATTGGCATATGTCTGCTAAGGTATTAAATTGATTTAAGTGTAAAGAAGCCTATGGGTCTGTTCAACTTAACGCCTATAAATTTGTCTTCAAGCTTGTGTATTATTTATTATTATAGTATATGCCTATTATATAGTATATTATTATTATTATAGTACAATAATGTTGATCGCTTGTACAGGTATGCGTCACCCTCCCGCCCCAGCACAGCAGGTAGCTTTATGTGTCCGTCTCTTCCTTAAGTGATGAAGTTGCTTTTTAATGTTAATATTTATAATGCTACTGTTCACAAGCGCTCAGAACAAGAGAACTTCGGGTGGACAAAAACGAACTTTGATCATAAAATGCTAGATTTTTCGTTTTGGTTTTATTGTAAATTTATTTGATGCATTAGATCACATTCTGACACAAACAAACCCAAAACTGGTGTTTTATGTTCACCAGTATAGTGGAATATGTAATAAATGAACTGTTTATTTGTTTTTCCGTTTTGAAGACAGAAACGAATAAACGAATTATCCGAAGGTACACGGACCGGTTTTGAGAGTAGAGATCCAGAAACATTCTCTTTGCAGAAGTTTATTTTCAATATCTCCACCCCTACGTGCCGCTTTTATGTGTTCAATAACAGTGAAAGCAAGAGAAGATAGAGAATGGTTAGCTTCAACAAAATGTCTAGCTACCGAAGATTTCTCATCCTTACGTCTGATTGCACTATTGTGCTCAATCATGCGTGTTTTAATCTGTCTATTTGTTTTCCCAACGTATTGTTTCTTACATGGACATGTGATCAGATATACTACATTAGTTGTACGACATGTAGTGAATTGTTTAATTTTGTAGCTCCTTTCTGTGACCGAACATGTAAAAGAAGTTGTTTTTCGAGTGTTGTTTCTGCATGCTGCGCAAGTACGACATGGGAAAAAACCGGAGATATTCTTTAGCCGTCCCTCTCTGTTATCATGTGTATTGTAACTGTCCGCTCTTACCAAAAAATCTCTGATGTTACTCGCTCTGTAATGGGAAAAAAGAGGAAGTTCAGAAAAAAGAACACGGCCTATAGGATCACTACCGAGTATATGCCAATGTTTTCGTATGGATTCTTTGATTAGGGAACTCTGTCTTGTGTATGTGGTAGTGCAAACTACCGGAGCACGCCTCACCGTCTTAAGAGTAGTTTCGTTGTTATGAACTTTTTCCAGGGCTTCATTTAGCCAAGTAGACGGGTATCCTCTCAGGCTAAATTGTTTGTACATTTTCCTTATTTCGTTATTAAAATCGGATTCCCTGGTGCATATCCGTTTAATTCTAAGGAACTGTGTATACGGAAGACCTCTTTTTAAATATGTCGGATGCGCACTCGAAGCATGTAAAATGCTATTCTTATCAGTAGGCTTCGTGTATAAACTGGTCGATAAAGTGCCACCCTCCAAAAACACAGTGGTGTCAAGAAACGAAACGGATTTCACGTCAATGACCGCACTGAATTTAATGGAGTCAACCATGTTGTTCAAGTGGGACAAAAAATCATGAAACAATTCCACTGTGCCCTTAAATATACAAAATACATCATCCACATATCTCTTCCATGTAAGAAACAATACGTTGGGAAAACAAATAGACAGATTAAAACACGCATGATTGAGCACAATAGTGCAATCAGACGTAAGGATGAGAAATCTTCGGTAGCTAGACATTTTGTTGAAGCTAACCATTCTCTATCTTCTCTTGCTTTCACTGTTATTGAACACATAAAAGCGGCACGTAGGGGTGGAGATATTGAAAATAAACTTCTGCAAAGAGAATGTTTCTGGATCTCTACTCTCAAAACCTTACATCCGAGTGGTATGAATGAAGAATTGGATTTTACATGTTTTTTGTAAGAGAAATATTTATGGATTGGTTACCTGTATGTATATATGCCCTGGTTTTTGCTCTGTTTTTCTTTTTCTTTTTCTTTTTCTCCTTTTTTTGCTCTAGTATGGTATTATATGATATATGGTTGACTATTGAGCATTATGTTTCACTTTTGTATTTTTCGCTTTTGGCTTATTTAGTTTTCTCTATGGTATTATTAGTGTATTTTGATATATATATAAAAAATTTTGGTTGTTTAAAAAATTTGGTTTAAAAAAATTTTTGTTTTTGCTTTTTTGAAGTTTATTATATTTTTGTCTCTCGTAGTTCATTTTATCATGGTTGGGATTGATAGGATGTTCTATTGGACAAGCTTATTTAATTTAATATATTCATGACTATAGCCAATGGTTGATTGCCAGTAATGATCATGGGTGTATCCTTTTTCACATATGGAGTGATTGGTGTAGGAACCTATAAGAGGCATTAGCGCCTTATGACGTGTTTCGAACTTGTGACACTGATGATGGGCTAAGCCCGAAACGTTTGTCTTTGTGTTTGTTATGGCCTGTGAACACGATTCGGTATTTTAATACAGTTTTTGTATTTGATTCAGTCCCTGAGTGCGGTCTCTTTTTTACCATTCTATTCATTTCCCTTGGAGTTACGCACCGGGCATATAATATAGACATTAGGCGCAGACGCCACTTTTTCTCTGAATTTAACTATAAATGAACACAAAAGGTTTCTGAAATAAATGTCAACTCTTAGATGCACCTCATGCTGTTTTCTGGAGGAATTGACAGATTGTTAGATTTAGGATTGGGTTAGGGCAGGGGGGGAACCCTGGTCCTGGAGTTTAGTTCAACACGCCTGAACAAAAGTCTTCAGGATTACTTGGAAATGAAATTCAGGTGTGTTTGATTAGGGTTGGAACTAAACTCTGGACAGTGACCCTCCAGGACCCAGGGTCCCCCACTTCTGGGTTAGGGTTTTTAAAAAAATATTCTCAAATTATTCACACTAATTTGAGGGGTTAAAAATGGTTAGGGTTTGAGTTAAGGGTAATTTGGGGTCTTTTTTATTAAAACGTTGATCCAGGACCAATAAAAATGTTGATTTGGGAAAACATCTTAATTTGTGAAATCATGGCAACCCTTTAATGATGAGGGGAGGGCTTGGTTGAAGGGGTGGGGTTTAGCTAGGGGACCCCCATAATCTTTGACATAATTTAAACACTGTCCATCTTCTTGATGACATCATACATAACAAGTGATGATTGATCATGCAGCAGCGTGTAGTCTGACGTGTTTCTTGTCTATGACACTAAAATGTTTTTACGAGTCTAAATCTCATAGTTTGACCCAGCGATAATGTCAACATTCTTGACAGTGAACCGGGTGTTACAGTCACTCGCTGTCTTGTACTGTCAGAGTCTTGTTGTCTGTCTTACACTCTCTTATTTTTGTCCTTAATTCTCTTACAGTCTTGTCTTGTAGATGTTTTCCCATTATCTCACTTTTCTCCTGATGTCTCATGATTAACTCAGCCGGTCTCTGGTTGACATCAGACTCAAATCTCAAGCGAGATGTTTGCCATAGACATCCATTTAGTTATGAACGTGCAGCTCTGGGACTTTTGAATTGATTTCTCTGCAGCACATGACCTATATCTGTCTCTCCAAACAACACATCCATCCTGTGAGAAATCACACTTCACTAATATGGGTCTCACACTGTTACCATGGTAATTCTGCTCAGCCTCATGACCCATTACAGCCCACAGTGAGTGACATCGCTGGTGTTTCTGTAGCTCAGTCGGTTCAAAGGTTATGGTTTGGATTCCCACAATCTGTAGAGATAAAGTAATGTACACATTCAGTGCGCTGTAAACCACTTTGACGCTTAGTAAATGTGGAAATGTTTAACATGGTTGATAGGGGACTATTTTAAAGTGTTTACAAACTCTCTGTACATTTCTACAAATAAAGAAGAAAGAAATACCTTTGGATGATGTCCTCCTTATGTTTTAATTTAACAGCATATGTTTGAGTAAAATGTTAATGAGACTTGATGTATATTAATGGATCTGTGTGGTCATAAATGAAGATTGCTCATGTTGTGTTTATGTTTTTACATTCAACAGGGGGCGCTGTCGATCCATCGCATACTCAACTCGCTGCATACAGACACACAATAAAACTGATGGATGTCCACTTATACCAGGTTAGTTATCTGTGGGTATCTGATCATTTAACTAGTTCACAATCACAGGTGACGTTTATTTGTGTGGTATTGTGATAGGGTTAGTAGTGAACTCCACAGACTATAATGTTTTTGTGATGATAAAGATTTTACTCTAGTAAACCGTGGTCAGTTTAACTAAACTCTGATATTATTTTATGAGCTGAATAAATGTATAAAAGCACAACAACAGTTTTATGTTCACAAATTAAACGCTAAATATTTTTGGCCTGTAATCGTTCTGCCGTGACTTCTGCTGGTGATTGTAAACCTGCAGGTCATTTCTATTGGGTAAAGTCACCTGGGTACAGCATCTCAATAATAATTTCAATATATAGTCAATATAAAAAAATGACAAAATATATGACCTACAGATCATCTTAATTCAGATGATATTAGCGTTACACACTGCTGATGTTTATATCATGACAATGTACTAATACATTAAAACATTCTGCATTTTTAATCTAATAAATCTAAATATCAATACTGAGTATATGATATATGAGTATTTATTGAATGATTCATTGGTTTAAAATTGAATATTTCTCTACCAGTTTTATGAATTATGGGATCTCCAAAAGAGGACAGTGTAGACGTGATGTTTTAAACAATAATCTTATCATAACAATCTTTCATGGTGTACACTACACAGGTAACTAAAGCTTTAATCAGATCTGTAGTGTATGAATGAAGCTTTATTGTCACATGGTCACAGGTACCAATGAAATTAAACCATCAACCTGTCAGGTCAATAGAGCAAGTGTGCTTGTTGATGTGTAATGAACATGTGAAGTGAAGGTGATGATGTCATTCAAGCAGAGATTAACATCATGCTGGACTGCAGCAGACGTTGCCATCTCATATCATTGAGCTAATTAATATGCATGCGTGTGTGTGTGTGTGTGTGTGTGTGGTCACGCTGAAGTCTGGACTGAACACTTAATATTCACTCTGCCGTATTCATGATGTCAACATTAATCGCCCATTTATAATGGAGTCTGCTGCAAAACGGCCCTGAGTGACACAGGAGGATTAAAGACGGTCCAAATTAAACCTCAGACCATAAAACGTGCTTGATGTCTTATAATAAAAACTCAGTCTTTTAACAAAAAAAAATATATATATATATATAAATATTAACAAGGGTACAAGAGATGAATTTATTATGTAGACTTATGAGTCGCATACATTTATGAGTTTCAGATCAGATGTTGAAGTGAACATATTGCTTTTAACTTAGACACTTTTCAATAAACGTTAAAATAAATAAAGCAGAATTGAAATTTGTAAAATATAGCAGTAGTTGAAGGTTAGGGTTAGTAGACATCATCATGACACACAGAGGAGCAGCTAGATAGCCTGACTACTTGACATTTATTAGAAATGTCACCTCCAGTCACCTGAGTTTGTTGTTTTATGTTTACGCTGAAATGTACAGTTATTGGTGAACAGGTGAATCATTGTGTATTGTAGTTTGTCAGTGTGTGTCTCCTTTGTTTACGCTGTTTTTTCACCACAGTCCACTTGACACGCAGATCAGATGAATTAAATGTGTGTTGATTTATATGATGCACTGCTCGTCTATCCAGTGTTGGGATTGACTCCAACCCCTCTTTACCGTACAGAGGATAAGTGAGGGGTCTTCACTCTTTTTGTGTATTTCAGAGTTATGTATAGTGAGGTCTCAGCATTGAATCTGTTTCTGGGAGGTTTAATGAGATGAAAGTTTTTATTGTTGTTGATATGTCTGTGTGGTGTTTGCTTTAAGAGGTCTAACCTGTTAACATCAGTGCTAAAAACACGTAGTTCATAGATAGATAGTTTATTGTCCTGTAAACAGGAAATTTGTTTTCACAAACTGTCATACAGTACACGCAGCTAGTACAAACATATATACACAAAAACAACAACAACAAAACACAAGATGGTGAATGTTCAGCTTTGTAGATTATTGAGGATTGAGATCGCCGATGGTACAAAGCTCTTTTTGAAACGAGCCCTTCTCCATTTCAGGGTCCTATACCTGCGGCCTGAGGGCAGGAGAGTGAAGTTGAAGTCGAGGGGATGCTCTGGGTCCGTTGTTATAGATTGGGCAAGGCGGGCTATTGCTCTGTCATTAAGTTCTGAAATGTTAGGTGTAGAGGAATGTATTATTTTTGAAGCTATGTGTGTGATTTTACTGAGTTTGTTTTTGTTAGTGACTGACAGCATAGTGTAAAAACTAGTGGAGCAGTATAACAAAATGGGCTGGATGATGCTCATTAACAGAAGTAACAGAAGACGAGGGGCAATGCAAAGGGAGCTGAGTTTTTGTAGAACATGCAGACGTTGTTGTGAGCGTTTTTGGATGTCTGTGATGGTCAAAAGTGAGCTTGTTGTCCAGGGTGAGTCCAAGGTATTTGAATTTCTCCACCTGCTCTATGATGTTGCCATGAATGGAGATCTGACTGAGACCGGGTGCGTTAAAGACCAGTTCTTTTGTTTTCTCAACATTGAGATGGAGAAAATTGTCTGTGCACCAGTGTGTGAAGTGTGATATTGTATAGTGGTAAGCAGCAATGGTGGTATGATCATTAAGGAGAGCCAGAATTGCAGTATCGTCGGAGTATTTGTAGTATGTTGTGATGGATGAAGGACTAATACAGTCATTGGTGTAGAGCGTGTAGAGGAAGGGAGAGAAGACACAGCCTTGAGGAGCTCCAGTGTTAATTATAATGGTGTTCGATATGACAGACCCTATCCTCACAGCCTGTATCATGTATGTTGGGAAACAGGACTTGGAAGTTTTGTGTCTGAAAAAGACCACAATAGACTTTATGCCCAGCTGCACTACTTCCTGAACTTCAGCCAGCTCCTTGTTTCCTGTCTGCCATTATTGGACAAACTGATGTGACCTGACCTCAGTAGTCACAGCAACAATAATAAGACACACCTGGATTAATCAGTTTGTCCAATAATGGCAGACAGGAAACAAGGAGCTGGCTGAAGTTCAGGAAGTAGTGCAGCTGGGCATAAAGCCTATTAGCAACTATTAATGTGTACGAAAAGGTGGGGGTGGGGTCTAATTTGCATATTCATATCTATGGTCCGAGCTGTACGATTGATTAGGTGATTAGGTGAGGTGAAGGAGGGTTTCTGTATATCTCTCTCTCTCTCTCTCTGTGTGTGTGTGTGTGTGTGTGTGTCTGTGCGGCCGTGCGTGCGTGCGTGTGTGTGTGGTCATACTAAGAGTAGAAATGGTGTGCAATTGACTGACCTGTGGTGGGGTGTGGGGAGACACAAGATTTATCCCTACTGTCAGAGGAGAAGGGCTGCATATAGTTTATGTAGTATGAATATTGTAAGCAATATGTACAGCATACCATCAGAGTAATACTGTATCCCACAATGCAACAAATCTTTTCTTTGTGGGGCTCCATTGGCCAATAATACACAAAATGTCATTAATGTGCAAAAGAATGATGATAAATAGATGTCTGTGAGTAAAGTAAATGAAACATGCTAGTGTCACATTTAGTCATGTAAAATACTCATGTTTATTATTAATCAATGTCTTCTGTTTCATGTAATAGTATGGATGTTTGCAGTGCAGTATTATATATAGAACAGTTAGCAGTACGGTTTATTCTGAACACACACACACACACACACACACACACACACACACACACACACACATCAGATTAAAAGTCACCCCTGTGCTGTCTGATTTTGGGATATTTTGGCCTGCTGAGGCTCTCATTGATTCTCGATTAAATGGAAAAGTGCCTCCGTCCTGCATGTTTTACAAGAGCTGAAATTAATAGCAGCTGCGGCAGTGTCATGCATGAGAGTGTTTAACATGCGTTTGTCATTCGGTATAAATAAATAACACACTTGCAGTCCTGCAAAGATGTTAACGCAATACGAATGATTTTCTTTTACCATAGCAACAGGCCTCTGAGAACGTCGTTCCCCATGGACGAGCAGCCAAATGGAGGAGCGTTTTTAAACTCGTTCTGTGTTCTGCATGGTTTCTTCTGATGCTCTGACACTAAAATTGGGGGTTTTAATAGCAGCACCATGTCTCATGTTCTGCTGTTTACTGTCCTGGGGTTGAATTGTTCAGTGTTCAGTAGAGATCGGATCCTATATGTGCTGAGACCTTTGTGTTAAAATAATAAATTAACCTTGTTAAAGTTTACTTTCAAACTTATCATGAAATCCCACCTGATACACACAGTTATATAACAGACTGAGAAATGACATGAATATAACACTCATGAGCAAACATGAAATACATCACATGACCAGATGATCTTTCACCTCATAGACATTTACAGCACAGATACTTCATATTCAAATTGTTTGTAATTGTGTTTGGTCTCATCATCAACCTGACTGTGATCATAAGTTTTTACGGTAATGACAGAAATGTTTGGACTCACTTCAATCCCATAATCCACTTTGAGAATGCGAGCCCGGGTGAAAGTTATACAGTTTTATACAAAATGAAATATATAATGTGATATAGAAGCACAGCTACTTTTAAATGTCTGTCCAAAGAGAAAATGAGGAGCTCAGATGCAGGGGCCTGAATGCTCACGGGCCGGCACATATTAAACCATCAAATACTGTATTTATTTACTAGATCTCATGATGATGATGATGATGTAAATTCATCTTCTGTATTGTGAGTTGTTCCTGAATGATGAGTTGTTCATTGATTTAAGGATTATTAGGAACACCATACTAATACTGTGTTTGACCCTCTTTCACCTTCAGAACTGCCTTAATTCTACGTGGCATTGATTTAACAAGGTGCTTAAAGCATTCTTTAGAAATGCTGGCCCATATTGATAGGACAGCATCTTGCAGTTGATGAAGATTTGTGGGATTCACATCCAGGGCACGAAGCTCCCGTTCCACCACCTCCCAAAGATGCTCTATTGGGTTGAGATCTGGTGACTGTGGGGGCCATTTTAGTACAGTGAACTCATTGTCATGTTCAAGAAACCAATTTGAAATGATTCAAGCTTTGCGACATGGTGCATTATCCTGCTGGAAGTAGACATCAGAGGATGAGTACATGGTGGTCATAAAGGGATGGACATGGTCAGAAACAATGCTCAGGTAGGCTGTGGCATTTAAACGAGGCCCAATTGGCACTAAGGGGCCTAAAGTGTGCCAAGAAAACATTCCCCACACCATTAAAACACCACCACCAGCCTGCACAGTGGTAACAAGGCATAATAGATCCATGTTCTCATTCTGTTTATACGCCAAATTCTGACTCTACCATCTGAATGTCTCAACAGAAATCGAGACTCATCAGGTCAGGCAACATTTTTCCAGTCTTCAACTGTCCAATTTTGGTGAGCTCTCTTTTTCCTATTTGTAGTATAGATGAGTGGTACCCGGTGGGGTCTTCTGCTGTTGTAGCCCATCTGCCTCAAGGTTGTGCGTGTTGTTGCTTCACAAATGCTTTGCTGCATACCTCGGTTGTAACGAGTGGTTATTTCAGTCAAAGTTGCTCTTCTATCAGCTTGAATCAGTCGGCCCATTCTCCTCTGACCTCTAGCATCAACAAGGCACCCACAGGACTGCTGCATACTGGCTGTTTTTCCCTTTTCACACCATTCTTTGTAAACCCTAGAAATGGTTGTGTGTGAAAATCCCAGTAACTGAGCAGATTGTGAAATACTCAGACCGGTCCGTCTGGCACCAACAACCATGCCATGCTCAAAATTGCTTAAATCACCTTTCTTTCCCATTCTGACATTCAGTTTGGAGTTCAGGAGATCGTCTTGACCAAGACCACACCCCTAAATGTATTGAAGCAACTGCCATGTGATTGGTTGATTAGATAAATGCATTAATGAGAAATTAAACAGGTGTTCCTAATAATCCTTTATGTGAGTGTATATCCATTTATACATTCCTTCTAGTTCTGTGTCGAGTCGACAGTGGATTTCATGTTGTTATATGAGCTTTTTTTAAACACTGAAATAAACACTTAAACTCTCACATTATTTCCAAATCTGGCATACATTAAAATACCTCAACAGATTATATTCACTCTTTACAATACCATTACTTTACATAATGTATATCAAAGCGGTGTCTCAGGTCATATTCCTGACAGTAAACTGCAGATCCAGTCAAGATGAATTTGTGAAATCTCCGTTAGGATTAATCTGGAATGACAGCTGTAGGAACGCTGCACATCGAGTCACCTCGGTTTTTCCCTTCTCTTTCTGATGGACGTTTGCCGTAAGTGTGGATGAAAGCTTACAGACTTTGACAAGATCTATTTTAGGTTTAGTGCTTTTTATCAAGAACCTGTTTAACAGTTTATTTGCTAGCATAAATGGAGTTTGACATGTTTGTTTTCAAACTGTCTTGACTGATCCTATAATTGTACATTTTTTGATTCGCTCACCAACAGCGCCACTCGTTCATAATCAAAACAGATCTGATGCTGCACAGTCACAATGTTTATAAACTTCATCAATGAACGCTTCTGAGAAAACTAACCTTCAATTTATTATATTTATACAGTGTCTTGCAAAAGTATTTAGACTCCTTCTCTTGTATTACTCAGAAAAAGGGAAAGATTTCCAGGTTGAGATATTTATTTGACGTGTGAACTCTTGAATGCAACATTTATATTACAGTAATATGAGATGATATTGTCAGAGGTCTGAATATTTCTGCCAAGCACTGTAAGTGGATAAGATTTCACCAATCAGAATGTGAAGTTACCCACACTTGATACATGTTGTGTAACA
The DNA here is from genome assembly GCF_030506205.2 of Paramisgurnus dabryanus. Classification (NCBI taxonomy): domain Eukaryota; kingdom Metazoa; phylum Chordata; class Actinopteri; order Cypriniformes; family Cobitidae; genus Paramisgurnus; species Paramisgurnus dabryanus. Next base: position 34,017,010 of record NC_133341.1, on the reverse strand, counting down.
ATCTGATGTAATTAAGTGTGCACACTTGCTGTGTTGTGTGCTGTGTATTGATCATGTATTTACCTCCATGTGTAGATCAATACTGTGGGCGTGTGTGTGTGTGTGTGTGTGTGTGTGTGTGTGTGTGTGTGTGTGTGTGTGTGTGTGTGTGTGTGTGTGTGTGTGTGTGTGCATGCGTTCTGTGCACGCGTGTGTGTGTGTGTGCATGCGTTCTGTGCACGCGTGTGTGTGTTGTATGCGTGTTTGCGTGTGTGTGTGTGTGTGCATTAGTGTGCTAAACCACTGATATTCCCTGCATTTTAATTTATATTTGAGTGCTGGCATCTCTGTTTTATTAACTTAAGGAGTAATATGTCACTGCTTTTTCATTAATTATAAAACATGCATATATTTTAAGTGCATATTGCAGTGGTTCAACACATAATCATCATAATGTTTTTGTTTCACATTTTTGGGTATTGGTTGAATTGTGTTGTTAAGTGTGTAGTTAGTTCATGTTTAAACAAACTAAATCTCTACTGATCATGACACTGTGATTATAACAATATATTGTGGGACAGTTAAGAGGTGTTTAATCTATCATAGACACCAGGCTGTTGTCTGTATTCTAGCGTGTTTATCATGTTATGATATTTTACAGCTAATTTTGTTCTTAACTCTTTCCCAGCCAGTTTTTTTTTAAAGTTGCCAGCCAGCACCAGCATTTTTTATGATTTTCTCAAAAGTTGAATGCCTTCCAGAAAATGTTCTTCTTAAAATATATAAACATACAAATATATCAAATAAAAAAACAGACCTTCTGCTTTCAAACAAAACAAACAAATGTAAAGAAATGTTTCATCCTATCTTCATTTGTTCTCTTTTTATAACCTCTCAAATATGGGTAGTTTTCTTTAAAAAGACAAAATTTTAAAGATAATTTTAAAGGACTTTTAATAGAGATCAGATTTAGAGCGATGATCAAAACATACACAGAGAGTTTTTACTGGTTTTGGATCAGTGGATGCTTTTGTGTTTTATAAGTTGGGTTATAGCGCCATCTAGTGGACAATAACAAAAATACAGATTGCTCTTCAGGGAAGTGTTATTGGTGGCCATTGGCAAGTTAACTTTTGAATTGAGTTTTTACAGCAATCTATATTTCCGCTATTATCCAGTAGGTCTCTGGATTGTTTTTGCACTTAATAAAGCCACAACCCTTCTAAGGGGCCAGTCACACCAAAAGCGTTTATGGCAGTTGCAGGCGCCTTTTTTGAATGATATTCTATGGGCAGGGCACGTTTGCGCGCTGTTTATGCGCGCCGAGCGCCTTGCGGTTTTTTGCCGCCTGCCGCGCACGCGTTTTTGAAGGAGCGCTGAGAGCGGAGAAGCGCCTGACGTCATTCGTGTCTTTCCATTGTCCAATCGAATGAGGGGAGAGGCGGGCCTTACGTTGTGGTGAGGGAAGTTTACAGTTGCTTCCGGACACTACTCGCTCACTCTCTCCTGTGTGTTTGTGCACCTCTCATCCTTAAACAAGGTAAGAGCAAGCGTCCTCTTTTTAAAGTTTCTGCTGATATGACAGTTAACAGCAAAAGAGCGCTAACGCTTCAATATTTGATTGACAAGACAGCTGACTCGGTGGTTGCTTAGCAATATGAAAAGCCGCGTCGCACTGCTCTTTTTTTTAAAAAGGCAGTGAGTCGCGCCTTGCGTTTGCAAGCGTTTAAAGCGCTTTTGGTGTGACTGCAGCCTATGTAGATATCAGAGAACAGTTTAACAGATTATTACCATTCTTTCTTTGGCACCTTTAATGTTGACTTGATAAGTTTTAGTTTTACAGAGAGTTTTTGCTCTAGAGACAAACCAAAGCATTGTAAAAGGGATCTGCTGGAGATCTGTGGTTCTGATGTAAAGCGGTTCTGATGCAGGATTGATTGAGTGTTGATGCCTCATTGTCATCTGTGTGTCCAGTGTGAGGTGACTGCTGATGAATAAAAGCTGCTTCTCCTGCGGCTACTGCTGACCGACCTTCAGGTCAAAGCTATAATCAAAACGTTCTGGCCTCTATCACCACAGTCTGAACCCTAAGACCTCTTCTCTCTCTGGTTTTTTCTCTCTCTATCTCTCTTTCGCTCTCTTCTGGTTTTCATAATGTCTAAACTCTACACACACTAAATGATATTCAGGCTAAATTTGGGCCTTACATCATTCCAAGGTGAAGTCCAGAGCGTTTTGATGATTATCTTATCAGATTTTACTATGGTGTGAGGTGTGTGAAGAGGGATTGAATCTGCTTGAGAAACAGTCAGGACTTTATTTTTGAAAAAAAAAACCCACCAGAACCCTTTACAGGTCTTTGAGAAATAAAAAGAGCATGCAACATTTAATGATATTTAAATGAATGCATTCAGAAGGTTTTGACTGCCAGTGTTTTTCACAAAGGGTGAATGTTGAGAGAAACAAACACAAAGAGATTTTACATTTTCACTGTGAGGTGAAAATGACCAACAGCGACGTGTCAAGCTTTAAATCTGAATGAAATGATGACAGTGGTGATGTTCATTTAAACCCTCGGAGAACGAGCGACTGGTTAATCAAACACGTATTAAGAGTATTTTTCATGAAACAGTAGCTGCCGCAGTCTGTTCACTTCAAAGCACACAGACACTTTTATCTTGAGAGAACGGGCAAATTGCATTTGCAACATGTAATGTAACGGAAAAAGAAGCCAAATGACATATAATAATGTTTAATAGGACTTTTCAATGAGCCATTCCTCCCTTTTGAAAATCCTGAATGCTCTTTATTCCTGAGGCCTTGAGGTATTACCGCGGTATCCTTTCATGTACCTGTAAACACAATGGCAGTCTCTCTCTCTCTTCACTGCATGGCACAGATGACATGGGCCGTTGGGAAGAGGGAGTTACCGGCACAGTCATTTCTTCTGAATCAACATCATTAGTCGTGAAGGATCTGAGAACTGAGTTCACCTCCATCAGTCTGCACGTTTACTCCGGCCCTCGGTTTCAAACGTCTAATGAGGGTCGTGCATGAGCAGCGCTTGTTTGAGGATTACTGGATCGAGCCAACGTGTGTGTGTGTGTTGTTAGGCATCACGTACAATGAGGTTATTTACTGTACAAGAGCCTTTTAAGTCTGACAAACACAATCAAACATGCAGGTGTAATCAGCTACACAAATACACAAACTCTCATCAGAAAGAGTTCTCTGGATGTAGACGTGGATGGTGTTGATGTTTCCAGTAACTTATTCATAGAGTTTTTGAAGCTCATTTAAAAGATAAAATCAAATAGACTCAGACTGAGTGCCACAGGTTTTATCTGAACAGTGTTTTAAAAGAAAAGAAATTCATCTATAAAGAGAGCAAGAATATTTAAATGTTTTGTTCTGTAAATGTTCCAGTAGCGGCACAGAAGGTCATGGGTTCGATACCCAGGTATTGATATATGAATATGCTCTGTGAGTCTATTTGCATGAAAGCATCGGCCAAATGCCTAAATCTAGAGATTGATTTAATGTGTTGGGTTTTAGTTCAGTTTAGTTTATTATTTTTTGCCACCCTTTGTGAATTTTGTATATACAGGTCAAAAAGCATCTGCTGTGTAAAATTTCTTTTTATTATTCACAAAGCCATTCTGATCTCTTATTTGAGCATTTTTTTTTTGTAGCCTTGGGTTTTCTTTCGATTTTTGATTTGTCTGTGTTTAATGTATGTTAAGTTTATGTGTATGTTTATGTGTACATTTGTGTCATCTGTAAAGCTGCTTTGCAATGGTGTAAATTAATTTAAACCATTAAAATAAAGTTGACATGAGTTATTTTATACCTTTAAAAGTTTTTAAAGCATTAAATGGTTAATAAGGATGAGCATTAGCTTGGCTGGGACTATACAAACCATTAAACACAGCACAAGTTATATAGTTTGTGCTTTTGAACAGGAATTTGTGGACTTGAATATTTTTATTAAAGCCGTTTGGTTAAGATGTATAGCTGAGTCAATTGGAGCACAAACAGGCGTGCAGATTTTAAGGCACCCCTCACTTCTTTTACATCTGAGCGATGGGGCTTGTTAGATTCAAGCGTGTGATGCTTGATAGACCATCAACTTACAAACACACCTTGACAACTAAAAGAGAAAGTATTTATGTTCGCCGTGTTATGAAGACTTGCTTTTAGACGTTTGATTGAAGACTTCTTATCTGAGACAGATCTTTATATTCCTGTATTGTGTCTGGAATCAGCACGTGATCGTACAGCTGTTGATGGATAAATGTGTACAGCTGATGTCATGAACCTGCTGCTGTCTGTGTCAAAGCATCATCCTCCATTAGTCTATCAGTCAATGTGTGCTATGCTCCAGACAGCAGTAAACGCTCTGCTGTTAGACAAATTAAAAGAGCTATTAGTAGCTGATAATGACTCGGAGTTTAATTACAGTCACCTCTCTGAGTAACTTTACACCCTCGTTCACACCAGGAGCACAGAGGCCAATGGGCTTCATCCGTTAGAGATCACCTCAGACAGCATTACACATCTAATGTTTGACAAATATTTCATCTTTTACTTTTAGTGTCTTGTCAGGTGTTTGAATGAGTTCAAAACAAAGATGGATTGAAAATTGAATTGCATGTGGTGGGTGAATGAATGTTTCTGCACTATTCGTACACTTTAAAAACAAACGATGCTAAATAGCACTACAAGTGCTTCACTGACTCGTAATCATAGGAGAATAATTTTAAGTGCCATATAGCACCAGTGTTAAACCATATCATATAGTGCTGCTATATCACCCTGTATGGTTCTTCATAGGTGCTATATCCACCTTATTTTTGACATAAATGTGGGCGCCGCCATCTTCGAGCTCCTTTGTGTAAGACTTCCGGTGAGCCACTAATGCTAATGGTAGTCGTATTGGGAGTGACACGAGTTTACCGTTTTGACTGACTAATTCATGTTTATTATGAAATACAGTATCATTTGTACAGTTAGGGTTTGCCATAATAGCTGGTACAAACACAATGAATCTCTACAAAACATTTCTTTTTTTTAAACGTAATACACACGCAAGAGCTGAATGTGTAGTGATGCACACGCACCCATGATCTGTATCCACACATCATTCCTGTAAAACCTTTCATAGAAACTGACAGTAAACAATAAATACAATAATAAGGTATATGTCGAACATCACGTGACCAAACCAAAAAATCACTTCCGGTTGCCAGTATGTGCTATTGAAGAATTATTGTTATTTGTAGTATTATTATTTGTGTGATGTTCTTTTTTATTCTAATATCTGAATTTGTGCTGGGCCAATATTAATCGCAATTAATCACATTCAAAATAAAAGTGATTTTTTTGCATAATATGTGTGTGTGTGCTGAGTGAAATTATTATGTATATTCAATCCCACACACATACATATAGTCATTTCAGATTTTTTTATTTATATATAATTTTAATTTATTTATAATACTCATATATTATGCAAAAAATTACTTTCATTTTGTATGCGATTAATCGCGATTAATCTTTTCCCGGCACTAATCTGAATGTATGTGAGAAGAAAATGCCTTTGTCCAAAGTATAAAAAAAGTTTTTAGAGTTTAAGAGGTTAATGAGCATTTCAACTAGGTTATTTTTGTCTTTGATAGCTGCTAAAGCCTTCATGTCACCATAGAATAGATCATACAGAACTGGAAGCGATCTACTATGTTTAACAGGAATGCAGATGTAAGTTGCACATATACCCTATTGTTCAAAAACAACTAATTATGCTGATAAAAAATATGCTGGTTTATTTATTCTGCTATTATATTTGTACAAAACAAAGTACAGAATATATACGACATAAACTGCTTGTTAGTTAATGTTGATAATAGTTCTTAATGTGTTTGCACGTATTTGTGTTATGTTTAAAAAAAGCACATCATTTCCTAATTACCTGATCATGTCTCTCTCTAGTGCATAAGAAGAGATGTAATAATATTTAGCATAAATACAAAAACAAAACTGCATAAATGTAATTGGTTAATATCTTTATTATTGTTTGCATTCATTTTTAAATAACTCATAATGTGTTGAATAAGAAAAAAACACAAATTCTTGGTCTTTTCATGTTCAAACACTCGACTGACTTTCCCACCGTACAGATACTGGCGCTTTATGTCTCTGTGCTTTTATAGTTGTGCATCGAAGATCCATCAACCCTGAGCAACAACATGAAACGATTGAATATATCTTCATATGATGTTAGGGTCAGGCCACTTCTTTATTTCATCCTCCCACTGGGTTATGCATGGCAGGTGTAGTAAATATTTACCATAACTGTTTTAATCATGTTTTATGCCTGCTGCCACTGCACTGTTTTATATTGAAACTGAAGTCTTGCACAAAAAAAAAAAACGAAATACGTCACATGACTTCAGGAAAAGGTGGATATACAGTAGCACTAGGGATGCGCCGATACCACTTTTTTGGAGTACGAGTACTTGCATTTCAGTACTTGCCGATACCGATACCGAGTACTTAATAAAAAACATGATTTAAATTTACAGGTAACAGCTTTAGTCATATAATTTAACAAAAAAACAAAGGACTAGTTTTCCAGTTTGTTGTAAACTCTGCCTCTTTGGACAACACAAGAGGCATTAACCCCTTACACGCCGCTCAAACATAGACATTTCTCAGACCGTGGTATCGATCCCTGGTATCGGGGGACTTTTAACGAGTACGAGTACTTTAGAAAATGTGGTAGAAGACAGGTGCATATGAGACTGATCTGAAATACTGAAGAATAAAGCTGTTGATTGTCAGCTTTTACATTCATTCAGATGTGGTCTATAAAACAATATCTCATTTAAGGCTCTGATTTCTCTTTCTATGCTGCTGACTGTGTTCTTTATATAATATTGAGTAAAGAGGCGGCTGTATGAGTAATACTTCTCACATCAACGACGGCTTCATAACAGTGCCTGCCGTTATTCTGACCTGTTTATGTCTTGGACCTGAAGCACTGACTCCAGTACTGTTGATTATGGGTTGTCTCTGGCTTGGGGTGTTGCCATGGTTACAGGGGAGGCCTGGAGCACTCGGTGATTTTAGGAGCACCTCAGCTCTTCAAAGCGCCAGCTGCCTAAGTGACGGAGAGCCGTAGTAAATTAGTCCCATTATTAGAAGAAAATGGTTGCGAGTGAGGTAATTATTTGTGGCCACGAGACACAGGTGTTCACAGAAGTGCCACCCCCCCACAATGCCCTCTTTAACTGCCCCACCCCTCCACAGCTTACTGCCCCTTCAGCTGCTCCAGCATCTCTTCTTCTCTTTCTGTTGAAGTTGCTGGAGTTAATAGGCATTCTGGGATTAGCTGCATGTGCGTCTTTCTTCTCATTGGTCTAAGAGATGTTAATGACATGACCAAAATAACTAATCGAGTTCCTGTGTTAGGAATTAATCACATTATGGTCCAGAATGGAACACACAATCTGATTAATTGCATGATAGCTATAATTGAATGTGATACTCGATTGCAGATGATGTTCTGACTTTTGCATCATAGCAGATTTGTCTGTTTTAAACCTTTTAACTAACAAGTAGTTCATTAATGACATCGTCCTACAGGAAGTGACATCATTTTGCTAAGATAAACTTCAGTTTGTGTGGGTTTACTTTAGGTTTGTCTTACTTTAAAACAGTCCAGTGAATCAGATTCTGTCTGATAAAAGTAAACAAAGCAATTTTATGATGAAGGTTTTTGTGACACATTGAGTTTTTGTGCCAAGCCCCCTCCACCTCCTCCCTTCTCCCAAACACAAAAGTGAATCTCCGCCTTTGAGGCAGCAAACATAATTCACCTCCTTCACCCGTAAGAGAGGCTTAAAGCTGTGTTTACTGTCAGACAGAAGAGCACATGATCTCATTTACTGCTGAATAACATCTTAATTCATGATTTAATGATAAACAACTCATTAACTAAACCAACCCCTCCATTTCCTCCTCTTTCTCTCTCTCTCTGTCTGAGGTTTTTATCATGTGTGTTCATGGGACTCATGGTGAGGTTGATAACACACATCTCGCTTCACATATGTTTATGTGTCTGGTTGATGATTCATTAAAATCATTGGAAGTCTGTAATACTGAGGATAGAGTTGCATCTCATATTTTATAATGTGACATGAAAAGACAAAAGTGACACAGAATGTGTCTGTATTTATAAACAACACTGAATCATTGAATTGATTATGAACATTTGAGACTTGAAAAAAACAAAGCATTGTCAGATCTAAAGATGACATTGATCAGGATGTTATAAACTTAAAGGAACAACAACTTCACATTTGTTTGCTTCTTTTGTGTTATTTTTTAATGCACTAAACATGGTATCAGATTCAGGTTGAAATGTTAGGGAGTAATAGAAGACATTCATCAGTAAACTCCACAACATTCATCTCCCCCACACACAGAAATCATTAGGATGTCTTGAGTTGTTTTCCGCACTGATTCTACCTTACTGTGTGTGTGTGCGCGCGTGTGTGTGTGTGTGTGTGTGTGTGTGTGTGTGTGTGTGTGTGTCTTGGGATCTTTAGAAACACACTGGTATAATTGGATGCACATGGGAGACACTGGGATCCAGTTAGTCAATACATGCGAGGAACTCCATAAATAAACGAGAGCTTCTGTGGGGCCACAGCGCTGAAGATACTGTATGTGTAATAATAATACAGCTTCATATTTGAAAAAAAACCTTCATGCAAATCAATGAATCATGTATTAGGAGGTGTTGTTAAGGTAAATAGTGTAAAAATAACATAATTGAGAATATGTAAGGAATAATTGATGACGGGCCATTGAATTATTTGAAAATAATAATAAATAATACACCCGTGATGGTAATGCGGCACGATGTGAAGTCGAGGACCGGTGTCAGTTATTCATCTTATAACACAGAAATGCTCTTGTGGTTATTTTAATACATTTGACCTGTGGATGATTTCTCAACCAATCAGAATAAAGCATTTAACAGCCCTGTGGTATAACTGTGAATATTACTGTTTTTGACTCTATACTAAAAAAATTGGAGATTTCAGCTTGGATGTCTTTTTACAAACCAGTTTCTGATAGCTTTTTATTTTATTTTATAAAAGTATTTTTTTAAACTCCTAAAAAATCTGCTTGTGTTCATTTAACATAAATACAATTAGATTAAACTAAATATTTAAAACACACTAACCTATTAAAGTCATTTAAAAATGCTATTGACTGCTGTTTTTAAGATTTTATATATTAATAAACAGATGTAGTATTAATTGTATTGAAGTCAGCTTTAACTAAATGTTAAGGACAAACTTTGTTAATACTTTAGTCCACATTAATGCTCATTCAGAATTTGTAATGTTATTTTTTGTTGTTGTAATGTTGAAATATGTAGGATACTCTTGTGTCAGTGATGATGGTCTGGTAAAGTGTGTGTTTGTGTCTTGTGTGTTTGTGTCTTGTGTGCGTGTGTGTGTGTATTTAACCGCACACAGGCGCTGTTGTGTGTTTTGAGCGCAGATCTCAATCCGGATCCGCACTCACCCGGCTCCGCTCCGCTCCGCTCCGGCTCCTTGTTTTCCTGCCGTCTCTTCAGATCAATGAAACGCGTCGCAGACCTCGGCAGAGTCGCGTGTGCCCGCCGCGCGTCAGGACCGGAGGATGGAGACTCGCAGCGTTTAACGGCTCGTCGCGTTCCGTGGTTCATTCACCGTCATCGTGATTCCCGATCATCTTCTCCGTTCACCGAGAGCGGATGAATGAATGATTGATTGATTGATTCATATCGGGATTTGTGATGCTATTGATAATGATGGGCTGCGTCACTGAAGATGTGAACAGACTTCACGCGCTTCTCGTGGGTTTCTGTCTTCTCACCTGCGTCTCCAAAATACACGGTGAGTGCGCGTTCACGACACATGATTGCGCTTGTTTGAAATAAATCTGATATTCCTCAGGTATATTTAACACGTGCCGCTGCACGTTGAGAGATGATTTAAAGTGTAAATGTACTGCAGGATCTGTCATACTGCTGCTGCTCACTGGTTTACACTACAGACGCCAGCAGATGTGAATATTTAAGCTGAAATAATGTGATTTTTGGAGCTTTAATGGGATTACTGGTTTAGTTTTTGCGCTGGTTGATGGTGAAAGTGACTTTCACACGGATCATGTTATTGTTTTACTGTCTAATTGTTGATGTATGAATACAGTATCATTAGAGACACTTGTGTAAAGATCTGCTGTGATAAAATGATTTAAACGATGATGGTTGTTCAATTATTTATATGACGATGGTGCTTTTCTGTGTGACTGCACGCAACGGGTTAAATATTAGATTTGCGCATATAAATAAAAGATGAGAAATAATACAATGCGGCGATTTTTAGCAGTGTCTGATTTTAAAAGAAAAAGAAACACACTGAATATTGTTTAAAACGATGAATAAATACACAGGATATATCGTGTTCAGGATTTCTTATTTTAGTGTCATAAAGTTTGATATTGAGTTTTGTTGTGAACCCCTGCGTCACAGCACCAGGCTCTCTGAACTTGATTTGCCTTTATAAAGTCCACCAGCTGTTTATTATTGAGATTTTTGGTCGAAAACTAAAAGCCTGTGGATTCACCTCCTGCATTTACACACAAACACCAGAGGAGGCGCACGAGAGTCATCCAGAGGTTTATCATTACAGTCACTCACTGTGAATATTATATAGAGTTTCAGTTTGATCAGGTGCTTTCATAACACATGAGTGATGTTTTTTGTTTGAAGATTTAGTTTCAGATATATGACGATCTGATTGATTTTTGAACAGAATTCCTCCATGACACGTAATGATGTGAGGACTAAATGTATGTATGTAGATCAGACGTCTGAGACATTGTCCTGTGGACCGTGCTAAAGTCAGCCAGTGTTAGATAAAGAGGGCTGGAGCAGTTTGTTGATGTTTTCTGATTTCTTATTTACACTTGATTGTTAATTTATCACAACATCCCAATTGGAAACAGATGTGGCACTATCTCTGTTAGTCACCCAGGAGACATGTAGGTTATTGAAGGTGAATGTTTGCCATGTGGCTTCTTTAATAGTAACAAATATGGTTTATTGCTCACTTTAGATTGAAACATAGTTGGGGTGAAATATGTTGTCTTGCTGTCAGTGACTAGAGATCAGTTTGTGTGACATCATGCACTCATCCTATAAAAACTCATGAATAAAACTACACAATAATAATGATGCTCCATTAAATGTGCTTCACCTGTATTTCACATCTCTGTTGTTGTTGTTTATGATTTGTTTTTTTATTTAATCTTTAGGGTGTTAATAATTTGAGTCTGCGCAGTTCATGGTAATATATATTTAGAGTTATTGACCCTGCTTTATAATAATGTGTCATTGCATGTTTAGCCGCTGGTGTGTTTTTAGGCTACACAGAATTAGGAATAATAATAAATGTGTACCCATAGGTGCATTAAACAGTTTGTCACTTACATCAACAGCATACTGATGAGCAGACAGCCTCAGCATCAATGTTGCTCTGCAGCAGGTGTCTGCACACGTCTGCTGCTTTTCTTCTAATCGTTCTTTATCTCAGTTTCTCTCTCTGGATCTTATTCCACAGTTTTGTTCCCAGATCGATGATTGTTGCATTATTCCACACACCTGAGTGACTCAATAGTTTGTGATTTTCACCTCCATCAGTGGCTGTGTATCAGCTGGGCATCTCACAGACTCATAATAACAAACACATTACGGCTCGATTGGCCTTCTGCTTATTGCAGTCTTAATTATAACAGCCACAGAACTAGCACAAAATGTTTTTCAGTATTAATTAGCGTTTAATAGTTTCTATTTATTCTGGCTTGGCAAACTGCTGTCTTTAACTTCTAGCGCGGTTTTGATTCAAAATCTTGTAATCTGTCTTTGTAGGCAGGTTGTTTTGTTTGAGGGCACATTGACATCAGCAGTCAAAAACATTGTTTGATTATCTGTCTTACATGATTGACACCTGCCAGTCACATTGTAAAATAACCAGTAGTTTTGTAATCAACATTGTTTTAACTACTGCTGCTGCTTAAGTACCTGGTTTACAGCAGTGTTTCCCAATCCTGGTCCTCAAGTACCCTCTCCCAGAATGTTTTAGATGTCTCCTTATTTAACACACCTGATTTAACTCATCAGCTTGTTAGGGAGACATGTTTACCATTCTGGAAGGAGGCTGATGAGTTGAATCAGGTGTTTTAAATCTAAAACTTTTTGGTAGGGGGTACTCAAGGACCAGGATTGGCAAGCACTGGTTTAAAGTATTTATGTTGATCAGATGTATTATTAGAAAATAAAAAAACATTTTTATTTATACTCAGAAATCAGCATCTTTAATTTGATTTGTGATTGTAAGAGTTACTGAAAATGTTTATATATATATATTAGATTTGAATAAAATTCATGTACGTTATTTGTTGTTCTTATGATACCTTTAGAGTCTGTGTAAATTCAGTGAATTGTTTCGGCACACATTATAAATGTTATAAATCTATTGCTGAAACACATTACAAAGACTGGCACTAAACGCCTTTAAACCGTTTTTCACCATTTCTGTGTTCAGGATTATTTGGGCGGGGCTAAAACGGGGATTTGATGATGCACTTGAGCCGCTGTGCATGGCTCCGCCCCTAACACAATCACGAGCATTCATTCAGGTTGTAGCAGTATTTGAAAGCTAAAAGAGATGGTAGCTTTCCCGCGAGTGGGCGTGGTTTTAGTACTGACAGCCCCCAGCATTTGAGAGCAGAGAATCCTGCCTGTTTTTCCCAGATTTTGATAACTTATTTTATTTACATGGTGGTTTTTCATTACTCTTATTTGTCTGTGTGGTTAATAATAACACATTTTTTGTGATGTGACAAACTCATTTGACTTTTATGTTGGTCTCATAAGATTCTCATTACCTGCAATACAGTATTTTTGTTGTATTACAGTGCAAAACATTGTAATTAATTTAATTATAAAAGAATTTAGCTGAAAGTGCATTCAGAAAGTATTAAGGGCCCCGTTAAACTTAATCATAGGACCTACGCCGTAGCCTTGACACTGTAGGCTATGTGTGTCGGTTTTAATTTTTACTTCTGTGTCGATGTGCACTTACACGTGGATCGCTTGTAGGCAATGTCCATGTGATGATATATAGCAGAAGCAGACACATGACGGAGGTGAATATACAGCAACTTTTGTTACAGCTTGAGTTAAATATCACTCCTTAACTTGGCCCATCTTTGTGTTTACTGTGGTAAGGGTAAATGCGTATGAGGGAATGCGACGCAGATGTGACGTAACAAAACTGAAGAAAGTGAAGGGGATGCAGACACTTTCTGAATGCACTGAATATTAAAGACGAAACAGAGCACTATTTTTCAGTATTTCCTAATATGCCGAGTGTTATGATCTAGATTAACGGTGCATGTATGAGAGATTCATATTGTAGTGTTGACAGATTCTGGTATTGTTTGTTGTCTCGGTGTAACAATGCTGTTTTTAGTGAAATTGTGATGGTGCTGCATGTGCTGTCTGGTGGCTGTAAATGTGCATCACTAATCTTTATAAGTGCTCATAAATTCAGTAGCTGCTGTACTTCACTAAGAGGTGAAGAAGCTGTTCTGCAGCCAGTGGCTATAAATACAAGCTTTACTCTATAATGTAATGAGGAAGAATAGCTGATCCAGGGTCAGCAATGCAGCATGGCCTCAATCAACATGTCACGGCGCGTTTTATGATGTTTATGTCCTGTTGTTTGTCCCGAGAGGATGACATCATTATATTATTTGAATGTTTATTGCGATATGTCTTTAATGTGATGATGGTGTTACTTGGATATTCAGAACGGTCTCAAAGCATTCATCGTGAGCAGTGAAACTGTCAGAAATAGTGTTAAAGATAAAAACATAATGTTTTGTTACATAACGTCTCGGTTACGTATGTAACCCTCGTTCCCTGAAGGAAGGGAACGGAGACGTCACGTCGTGACCGACGAATTGGGAACCGCTCCGCGGGTGACCTATCTACTTCGAGAAACTATAAAAACGCCAATGAACTTGGCATGCAGGTATTTGCATAATGCCGGCGCCGCCCCGCCAGGTGCGTATATAAGCCGCAGGTGCACAATACCAAATTAGCTATATTATTGCTGAGAAGCCGAGCAACAGTGCCCGGCCTGAAAACAGCAATGGAACAGCAAACTGTGGCGACGGGACGTGACGTCTCCGTTCCCTTCCTTCAGGGAACGAGGGTTACATACGTAACCGAGACGTTCCCTTTCAGTCGGTCACTACGACGTCACGTCGTGACCGACGAATTGGGAATCCCTACCAAAACGCCACTGCAGCTGAACCCTTCCAGTGTCTGTAAAAGCCCTCCGCCCTCAACATAGGGGGCGGAACCTAAGGCGAAATGCAGAAGGCCGGTCACTACCTGTTCCTTAACCCACGATAGTGAAGCAGCGAACTGGGGAAGCGTCTAAACTGAGCGGAGCTAGAACACTGCGGAAGCCATCCCCTAAGAAGGTTGAATGGATGACATAAAAATATGAAACAACCGATAGGTTGCTCATAAAAAGTCTCTGAACAAAACATAGTATGCAGAGAGATGCAGAGCAGGCTCTGCTAAGGAAAACGTGGAGGATTAGTACCCCACGGAGTATACACACAAATGAACCCCACGTAGGGGACAAATGTGGACGCCTAGCCTACACAGGTTTACAGAGAATACATCAGTGATAGGTTGACAGCGGATGCTCCGCAACACCAGCTATCAGGGCGGTGGAGGAGAGGCAAAAACAGTTTTTTTGACGTTTTTGCCCCGATGGCCTTCCATATTGGTGCAGATGTGCAGCACCAAAATAGAGGCTCCAAGCCGACACACGAGCCGACCCTCGGCACTCTTAACTAGTTAGTAGAAAGAACCCGAGTGGAAACCGGTTCGACACGAACACTATAGAATCTTGTGAACGTATTAGGTGTCGCCCAGCCTGCAGCTCTACAAATATCTGTTAGCGAGGAACCGCGAGCCAGTGCCCAAGATGATGCCACACTGCGTGTAGAGTGAGCACGTAAATTAAATGGACAAGGCACATTCTGCTTTTGATATGCAAGGGCTATAGTATCCACAATCCAATGGGACATCCTCTGCTTGGTGACAGCTTTTCCTTTCTGCTGACCACCGTAACAAACAAAGAGCTGATCTGAGGTCCTAAAACTTTGCGTCCTGTCTATATACACACGTAGTGCACGAACAGGGCATAACAAAGCCGTGGCTGGGTCTGCCTCCTCCAAAGGCAGCGCTTGGAGGTTCACCACTTGATCTCTGAAAGGAGTGGTGGGAACTTTGGGCACAAAGCCGGGCCGGGGTCTCAGTGTTACGCTGGATGCAGCCGGCCCGAACTGAAGGCACGATTCATCGACCGAAAATGCATGAATATCCCCTATCCTCTTAACAGAAGCCAAAGCAAGGAGAGTTAATGTTTTCATAGTAAGAAATTTAACACTCACACTATGCAGAGGCTCAAATGGGGCTTCCTGGAGTGATTTCAGCACCAAGGACAGGTCCCATGGAGGAATAGAGGGAGGACGCGAAGGATTCAGTCTTCGAGCGCCTCTAAGAAATCTAATGACCAGGTCGTGCTGACCCACTGTCCTACCGTTTACGGGTGAATGGTGAGCTGATATCGCAGCTATATCGACCTTAATAGTGGATGGTGACAGCCTATTCTCCAAACGGCGCTGGAGATATAAAAGCACAACACTAATCGGGCATTCTCGGGGGTTTTCACTTTGGGAAGAACACCAGTCGACAAACAGGTTCCATTTAAGCGCGTAAGCCTGTCTCGTAGACGGCGCTCGCGCTGCAGCAATAGTGTTAGATACCTCTTGCGGTAAATCACTCAAATCCTCCGTGCCCCGTCCAGAGACCACACATGGAGGTTCCACTGGTCGGGGCGCGGGTGCCATAATGTGCCCTCTTGTTGAGAAAGAAGGTCCTTCCTCAGGGGAATCTTCCAAGGAGGGGCTGTCGCGAGGAGAGAGAGTTCTGGAAACCAACTCCTGGTTGTCCAATACGGTGCCACCAACAGCACGCTCTCCTCGTCCTCCCGGATTTTGCATAGGGTTTGCGCAATGAGGCTCACCGGAGGGAACGCGTATTTGCGCATGTTTCGCGGCCAGCTGTGTGCCAATGCATCCACGCCGAGCGAGTCGTCGGCTAGTGAATAGAACAGGCGACAATGGGTCGTCTCTGGGGAAGCAAACAGATCTATCTGCGCTTTGCCGAAACGTCTCCAAATCTGCTGAACCGCAATGGGGTGGAGTCGCCATTCGCCGGGACGCGCAGCCCGAGAGAGCGCATCCGCCTCTACATTGAGCGTGCCCGGGATGTAAATGGCACGAAGAGACCTCAAATTCTTCTGACTCCAAGTGAGGAGATGACGGGCGAGATGCGACAGGTGACGCGAGCGTAAACCGCCTTGACGATTGATGTACGCCACGGTCGCAGTGTTGTCTGTGCGTACTAATACATCTTTGCCCTGTAACTCGTTGCTGAAACGGACGAGCGCAAGATATACAGCCCACATTTCTCGGCAATTTATATGCCAATGCAGCTGGGGTGCCGTCCAGACCCCCGAAGCCGCAAGCCCATCGTACGTGGCCCCCCACCCCGTGTCCGAAGCATCTGTGCATACTATTGCATGCCTGGAGACCTGTCTCAGAGGCACACCGGCTCGGAGAAACGCACGGTCTGACCACGGAGTGAAAGTGCGACGACACGCAGGTGTAATGATAACACGGTGAATGCCGCGCAGCCACGCTCTCCTCGGGACTCGATCGTGAAGCCAATGCTGAAGCGGTCGCATATGAAGCAGTCCGAGCGGAGTTACAGCTGCGGCTGCTGCCATATGCCCCAGGAGCTTCTGAAATTGTTTCAGCGGGACCGCGCTCTTGCTCTTGAATGTATTCAGGCAAGTCAGAATCGACTGTACACGCGCTTCTGTTAGACGAGCTGTCAAATTGATCGAGTCCAGTTCCATCCCGAGAAAAGAGATTCTCTGCACGGGGCAAAGCTTGCTCTTTTCCCAGTTGACCCGAAGACCCAAACGAGCGAGGTGTTTTAGAGTTAAATCTCTGTGATCGCACAGCGTCTGACGTGTTTGAGCTATTATGAGCCAATCGTCTAAATACGCGAGAATGCGCACACCTTTCTCTCTCAGGGGTTTTAAAGCCCCCTCCACTACTTTGGTGAATACACGGGGAGACAGAGAGAGCCCGAATGGGAGGACTTTGTACTGGTATGCTCGCCCCTCGAACGCAAAGCGGAGAAACGGCCTGTGCCGGGGGAGAATCGATACGTGGAAGTACGCGTCCTTCAGGTCGATGGATGCGAACCAATCGTTTGGACGAATGCATGGAAATATGCGCTTGGGCGTCAGCATCTTGAACGGCATTCTGTGAAGTGCACGGTTCAGCGAACGCAGGTCCAGGATCGGTCGCAAGCCGCCGCTTTTCTTGGGTACAATAAAGTAAGGGCTGTAAAACCCCGACCTCATCTCGGCTGGAGGGACCGGCTCGATCGCGTCCTTCGCCAGTAGGACAGCGATCTCCGCACGGAGGACGTGCGCATCGGCAGCTCTCACCGCAGTGAAACGAACGCCGGAGAATTTGGGGGGACGCCGGGCAAATTGGATCGCGTAGCCGAGACGAATCGTGCGTAAAAGCCAACGCGACGGGCTGGGAAGCTGTTCCCACGCCCCCAGACACCGTGCGAGAGGGACTAAAGGCACGATCGGTGTACCCGCGGCGGGCGCAACGGAGGTGATCGCCGGTGTGTGCGTATTGGCCGCACCGACAGCAGTGTTGTGCATGATAACACTCACCTGAGTCCGCTGCTGGGTGGGTGAGTAAGGGAGGCTCTGCTGGAGACACCTCACGCCACTCGATGCACCCTCTGGCGAAGGGGGAGGAAGACGATGGGTTATGAGCCCGTGATTGTCTTCTCTCCCCTGAGAAGACAGAGAGCGCGGAGGGGTTATGAGCCCGTGCGTTGCTCTCGTACTCCTCTGATGAGTTGGAGAACGAGGGGGGGTTATGAGCCCGCTCGTGTCTCCGGCGCTCATCTGAAGACCTAGAGATGGAAGTGGAATTCGCTCTTTTTGTGGAATTGTGGGTGCCGACTGAAAAGTCGGCGGAACAGAAAATTGAAACAAAGGATTCCCCAACCGGCCCTCCTCCGGTGGGGGGAGTGGTGCTTTCACCATCTCCCGAAGAGCGATCCCCTCCATCTCTAGGTCGCCCGTCTCAGGGCCGCTTCGATTTTCTTTTTCCACCCTTTGAAGCGGGCTGAGCGGGCGGGGCGGGCTGCTGACGACCGGTTCCTCGCTTCTTAGAAGAGCCCCGGGGAGGAACGGAGGCGGCCGCCGCAGGACGCCCTCGGCGAGGAGCAGGCTGAGGTGCCGACGTGGATGGGGCAGGCGCAGGACGCTTCCGACGTGGCATGATCTGAGCGATGGCCTCAGTCTGCTTCTTGGCCGCGGAGAATTGCTGCGCAAACTCCTCGACCGTCTCGCCGAACAGGCCGGTCTGGGAAACCGGAGCATTCAGGAGCCGGGTTTTATCGGCGTCCTTCATGTCCGCCAGACACAGCCAGAGATGGCGTTCCTGGAATACCAGGGTAGACATCGCACGCCCGACGGCGCGTGCGGTGACCTTGGTCGCACGAAGCGCCAGATCCGTAGCCGCACGCAGTTCAGAGAACTCCGCCGAGTCGTGACCTCCCGCGTGCAGGTCCCTCAGAGCCTTAGCCTGGTGGACCTGCAGCAATGCCATGGCATGCAGGGCAGAGGCTGCCTCCCCACAAGCCTTGTAAGCAGCACCGGACAGCGCCGAAGACTGCCTACAGGCCCGTGAGGGGAGAGTAGGCTGGTCCCGCCAGGAGGAAGCGACACCGGCCGGACACAACTGCATCGCGACCGGCCGCTCCACTGACGGGATACCAGTGTACCCCTTGACATCTCCACCCTCGAGAGAGGTGAGGGGTGAAGGCTGAAACGGTCGGTTCCGGGCGGAAAACGGGGTTTTCCACGACCGCGTCAGCTCTTCATGCACCTCGGGGAAGAAAGGCACCGGGGGCGAGGACTGAGAAGCCCTGGCACCCCCGAAGAACCAATCATCGAGGCGGGACGGTTCAGGTGGGGGAGGTTTAGTCCACTCCAAGCCGACCGCCTCCGCCGCCCGGGCGAGCATGGCTGCCATCTCGGGGTCGAACGCAGAAGCCGCAACCTGGCCCGAAGGCGGGAGCGGATCCGGATCGACGTCCGAGGCTGACAACCCCCCTTCCGATGTTACGGTGGACATCGCGTCGGGTGGAGGCTCGACAGAGCGCGAGGACACCGTAGAACACGGGCCGCTCGTCTCCATCGGGACCTCCGCTGGCAACGGATCAGGGCGCTGGGAGCTGCTGGACGAACCAGCAGACCGACCCAGCACCGTTATACGGAGATCATCCTTCGCAAGTCTGGTAGCTGCGCTCTTAGCAGCACCAGACTTGGAAGGCGGGCGCCGTTCCCGGAGAAACGACACCCGTCTCCGCAAATCCGCCATAGTCATGCCCTCACAGATGGAGCATGAACTATCACGCAACGCTGCCTCTGCGTGCTGGAGCCCCAGACACGAAAGACAACGCTGGTGGCCATCCCGGGGGGCGATGAACACACCGCATCCAGAAACCGAACACGGACGGAAATCCATCTTTAAAAAGACGACCCCGACCGTGACACGAATGAGTGGCTGTCTTTAAAAAGACACAAAGCTCAAACGTGCTGCTCTTTTAGGGAAATCACTCTTTTGTGCGAGCTGGTGAAACACACAGGGAGAGGCAACGCACTCACTCGAACTCAAGTCCTAAATTAAAGAGACAGAGAGAGAGAGAGAAAGGGTGGAGAAAAAACACTGCGAGCCTCCGCTGAGGTGTCTTTGCCCAACCAACTTCAGCAAGCTGAGATCTTATTTTCTTCCCTTCCAGAACAGGATCTACGAAGATCAGATAGAAAGCTTCTCGAGAGCAGATGTCTGCCGGCTTCGAAGCAATAAAAGCTAATTTGGTATTGTGCACCTGCGGCTTATATACGCACCTGGCGGGGCGGCGCCGGCATTATGCAAATACCTGCATGCCAAGTTCATTGGCGTTTTTATAGTTTCTCGAAGTAGATAGGTCACCCGCGGAGCGGTTCCCAATTCGTCGGTCACGACGTGACGTCGTAGTGACCGACTGAAAGGGAACTGCTAATGCATTTTGAAGTTTGTCAAAACACGCTGCAGGGGGCCGATAAACATCATCCAATAGAGAAAATCATATGTGACAGGACCATAGCTTCTGCTCCTTTACTTCAAATGACTTCATTTAACATCCGCTCTGTTATGTGCCTGAGGATCGTGCTGTTTAATTGAGACGGACACACAAAGCTTTGTTCATTTGAGAAGATGAGAGTGAATTGAGAAGACGGTTTTCTCTGAAGTTGTGTTAGTTTGACTCTGGCTGAAGGTTAATTAAAGTGCTAACAGTCATATGGGTTCTGTTTAACTCTTTCCCCGCCAGCGACCTTCTGCTTTCAAACAAAAAATAGTTTAATCCTATCTTCATTTGTTCTCTTTTATCATTTTCCAAATATGGGTAGGTTTTTTCAAAAAGACAAATTTTTGAGCAAAAAGCTGAGATAATTGCATTTTTGTGAAGGACTTTTGATAGAGATCAGAATCATAGCGATCCTCAAAACACACACAGAGTTTGAACTGTTAAACTGTTAACCTTAAAGGAGTACTTTCAGGTTTTATAAGTTGGCCAAGAGCACCCCCAGGTGGATAATAGCAGAAATACAGATTACCGGAAAAACTTGTCATTGGCAGGAAAGCGTTTTCCTCTTATTGACAAGTTAACTCGTTAATGGCAGGGAAAGAGTTAAATGAGATATGATTGCTGATCAGTTTTAGTGATATCACATATGAATGAAAATGTATTTCTACAAAACATTTCTATATGTATTGTCAATGTTCCTATAGCTCAATTGGTAGAGGTTTGTGTTAGCAGCACAAAAGATCTTGGGTTCAATGAAATATAAAGAATACAAAGTTTTTTACCTTAATAATTCAGAAATTGTTTAAGGTTCAGTGTTGTTTGTTTGGTGGTTTAAAGGGACACTTCACCCATTTGCATTAAGCTTTGTATAGTTGGAACCCCAGTCATGTTTTTAAATGGTCGTGCATCATTTCCTCAGTTGCCGCTGAGACAGGAGAAATACAGATTTCAGTGTTGCACTTCCTTCTTTCAATGATGTAAAAATCATCGTTTTGCATCATTGAAAGAAGGAAGTCCAATATCTTTGTTGAGGGAGTGAGACTACAAACACTCCTTTTCTCAGTCAAATAGGCACCAAATTCTAAATGTATGTTACATTTCACCTACTAATATAACACACTTTCAATAAAGATGAATGTTTCTACGGGTGAAATGCTCCTTTAATGGATATAAATTTAAATACATTTTGTAGTGGTCAATTTTCCAAAAATTATGTTAGCAAAAATTCTTCCTGATTTTAGACAAACTCAGTCTGCACGGACAGTTATACATATAAATGATCTCAGATCTGTCTGACAGTTTCTGACATTATTATTATTATTATTATTATTATGCTCTTCTTGTGATGTGTTTTGTGAAGGTAATAAAGGTTCATTGAAGATGCATGCGGTTGTGTCGACACTCGACAGGTCACAGTGACTCATAATAATAATAACTTACTCATGACATGTTAAAGACATACAGACTGATTCAGGTTCAGTAGTCAGCCGTGAGAACTGTGTGACATCGTTCACTTCAGCTGCTGCTAAAATACATAACAGCATAATTCAAGCTTAAATGATTCAATATAACAAGATTATTTCCATTTACACACACAAAATAATAATAATAATAGATTATATGTAAAGACACAATGTGATTCTTAAAGAAGAGTTGACAATTAACCTTTAAGAACCAGAAGGAAAAATACATCATTCACACAAAATCATTTTTGACTGTCAAATTTTAATACAGTGTGCTAGCATTAAGTGTAAGGTATCGTGTTTTCAGAAAACAAGTGGCTTACAATAAATTACAATTACTGATAATTACTGTGAGTTTGTAAATAGATTTAAAAAGACAAAAATACAAAACTGAAATAAATGTTAAATCATGAATCTGATTCACTGTTCAATTTGACCCTTTCACTCTCCACAAAAACAGCAGTGATTTGCTGATGGAAAGCAAGAAATTACCATAATAAATTGTTAAAAAGTGCCATTTTGCCTAAGTTCAGGAGCAAAGAGCGAGTTAATGCAAAATTAATGCAAAATTAGTGTGCGAAAATAGAGGACTTTAAGTACATAATGGAAGTCGGGGGGCAATGGTGTAGTGGGCAGCGCTCCGACATGTGGTGCTTTCACACTTTCGGTGAACTGAGTTCAGTTCCCGGCTCGTGGTCATTTGCTGATCCCATTCCCCTTTCTCCTCCGTCTACTTTCCTGTCCTCTCATTAATCACTTTCAAATAAAGGCAAAAATGCCCATAAAAAATATAACAAAAAAAGGACATTATGGAAGCATACTTTTATTCACCTGAGCTAACCTAAAGTCCTGGGACATCATTGATTGTCTGTCAACATTATTGACATGAATACCCGACACGTAGAAAAGGTAAAAGTATGTTTTCAATCCTCCGTGAGCAGCTGGCTGACAGGTTTGTGATATTTTATCAGTGAAAGAGAGATACGGTCTGTAGAGGTCACGTGTTTAATATAAAGCACTTCAGTGGATTCCCTACTTATATATTTGTTTTTTTATTTGGTGGTATATTTTGTGTTTTTTGTTGTATTTGGTCTTTTGTATGGCTTCCATTGTGATGTGTTTGCTGGCGAATGGAAATATGTTTGTATGGATTGGATGCGGATCTGTTAGGACTCGTCTTTAATATGTGAGATGTGACTTGTTTGTCATTCTACAGGAGTTTATCTGTCTGTCTGCACAAATCGCAGTGAAAGCCAGAAAAAAACACAATAAGAGAAACAGATGGATTCCTGCAGACGCATCGACCCGTGTTTCTATACATGCACAAGCAACACAAACCGACACACAGATGAATATTAACAGACACACAAACACACATTCAGTCTGTGAGGCAAAACAACACATATAGTGTTTATACAGACAACAGATCAAACTTATCTTGTGCTGCAGCACTTCATTGTTGTGTCTTTACTATTAAATTCCCATGAAACGCAAATGTACAAATGTATGGATTGAATGCTGAATGCGATGTGTACCGAATGTGTAAATGTAAATGAATGAATGAATGAATGTGTGCCCTGGTTATGATTGAAGTGAATAATGAAATGCTGTGTTGTTGTTGTTGTTGTGTTGTGAGATACTCTGCACTGGATTACAGACCCAACAGAACTCAACCTACACCGGCCCACGCTTTACCATATTCAGCTCACTTTATTGAATCTTGGATGCAAATTGATTTTGAAACAACAGCGGTCTGTAATGATGTTTAGCTGTGAAGGAATCTACTCTGTGTTTATAATATCTGTGATTCAACACGCTCAATACTCATAATACAACATAATCTGATGTTATCTGATGCCAGATTAACTGCATTAGCAACATATCACCTACATCACCCTAACAAGATCAGATCAGATCAGATCAGAGAGAGAGGCATAGGAGGAAAAGTATATGATATCATTAAATCCATGTACTCAGAAAACAAGTGCGGAGTTAAAATCGGTGACAAAAGAACAGAATTTTTCAGTCAAGGGCGTGGGGTGAGACAGGGCTGTAACTTGAGTCCAACTCTGTTTAACTTATATATTAATGAGTTAGCAGTGTTACTGGAACAATCCAGCACACCCGGCCTCATCCTAAACAACTCAGAGATTAAAGCTCTTCTGTATGCAGATGATCTGGTGCTATTGTCAGACACTGCACAAGGTTTACAGCAACACCTGGACCTGCTGGAGAAATACTGTCAAAACTGGGCCCTGACAGTCAATCTGAAAAAAACTAAAATTATGATTTTCCAGAAAAAAGCAAGATTACAGGATAACAGATACACATTTACTCTGGGAAACACTGCACTAGAACACACCTTACACTATGACTATCTCGGGTTAAAAATCAGCGCATCAGGCGGTTTTGGTCTCGCGGTAAATGCACTTAAAGAGAAAGCTAGACGAGCATTCTATGTCATCAAAGGCAAATTTAAACAAACAGACTTTCCTGCTACAGTTTGGTGTAAAATATTTGATAGTGTAATAATGCCCATAGCTCTGTACGGTTGTGAGGTTTGGGGTCCACAATGCCTAACAGATTACTCCAAATGGGACAAACATCCAATGGAATCCCTGCATGCTGAATTCTGTAGAAATATTTTAAGAGTTCAGAGAAGAACACCTACTAATGCATGCAGGGCTGAATTAGGCAGATATCCCCTAATAATACACATCCAAAAACGCTCCCTTAAATTCTGGTCACACTTAAACTCAAGTCCCCCGAACACACTTCAATATGAAGCCCTTAAAACTCAAGAGAAGAGACCTAAAACCAGTCCCATCTGTCAACTGGCTCTAAAACTCCAGACCAGCACTAATGAACGCAAACAAACCACAATAAACCAAATCATTAAAGAAAGTCAAACTTTATATTTGGATCATTGGGATAATGAAAGTAAAAACCAAAGTAAACTAGAATGTTATCGGGCACTAAACAGAAAATACAGTCTGTCAGAAAATCTCTCCACTGTTAGAGATGTAAAGCAGAGACGAATCCTCACTAAATACAGACTCAGTGATCACAGTCTGGCAATAGAGAAAGGCCGACATAGACAAACATGGCTCCCAAAAGAAGAGCGAATCTGTGTCCATTGTGACAGTGACGAGATCGAGACAGAGACACACTTTCTCCTTTACTGTGGTAAATATAAAGAGCTTAGAGAAAAACAATTTGACAAAATCTCAAAGCTCATACCAGAGTTTCATAGCTCTTCAGATTCAGATCAAATGAAGATGTTACTGGGGGAAGACAGACACCCATCAGCTGCTGCTAAATTCATTTATCAGTTACACACCATCAGAAATAATCCACAGCCCTGATCTTGTACAGTACTTTTATTTTACCTCTCATCTGCCTCCATAAATGTACATTTGTATACTTCATATGTTTATATATCAACTTCTACTTTATATTGTAAATATCCTCTGATTCTATTTTATTTGCAGTAGTACTTCATCCATCACCCAGCACCTTAATTGCACCTTAATGTTTGTTAATATTGTGTTATTGTATGTTTCTTGTTTTATGTATAATGCTTTGGCAATATTGTAAGTGACACAATCATGCCAATAAAGTTCTTTAAATTGAAAATTGAATTGAGAGAGACAGACACAGAAGGATAGAGATAGACGGGGGAAACAAACGTATATATCAGGTAGAGATGTAGGGGTGCACGGGGGAAAAACTAACGTGGGTTAGTTGAAACACGGACTGTTTACATTGTTGCACAAGGTTGAGTGTTTTGTTTTTCCGGTATTTTTTTCACACTGCCAAAAGACGATCTTCTGCAAATTTATGGAAATGTATAATGTTTTTCCCGAGAGTTATTGATGAAAGAGTGTTTTGGTGGCATGCAAGTCATTTTTTTCATCATATGTTTTTTTTCGGTTTCCAATGCAATGTCATATCAATCAGTGTCTAGTTGACTAAAACATAGCATAGTTTTGAAATAGGCCTGCAGCTCTTAGCAACTTTTTTGGTGGGCTTGAAAATATTTTGACCCGGCGGGGTTAATTGTAACGCAGCACGCTGTGTTAACTAACCCCTCAGCACTTATGATATGAAAACCGCTAATGTTAGCGTAATTCTTACCGTTGTTTTAAATAGGCTACACACTAATGATTGCTGGCTGACAACAAAATAAATAAATGTCTTTCTTATCAAAAATTTTGTTAAATGTATTTTTGTTCATATTTTTAATATAGATTCAATTAGGTCACATCAAATATTAAAATTATAATGAAATGAATGATTAAAATCAAACTTTAAAAACATTATCTCAGAGTTTGATTTTTGAAACTAGTATGGTATTACAGACTGGATCACATATAAAAAATGTTTTGTCATAATTGCGCTGCTTTTTCCTCACATATTTAGACATTTGTATCCATTTATAATTGAACTATTGTTAGAAAAGGGCTGGATGAATGAATACAGTGTGGATACCCGTCTATTATAGACAGATATATAAACAATATCCACTTCAACTAGACAAAATAGTATTGAAATATTTGCCTGCAAACTTAATTTTTATCAAGTGTTACAACTAACCCCCTGCCTGTTACAATTAACCCACCTATGGGGAAAGTTGCGTTTGCACATCTGTCACGTTTTGTGTAATTGTCCAATAATGGTAAGTAATAGAAACAAACTTCAAATGTTCATTTGTAGCAGAGATGTGTGTGTGTTGCTTTTGTAAAAAATATAATTAATCAAACTCAAATATTTTTTGAATGATTGAGCCAAAACCAAAAATCGATAGTTTGTGCCCCGCTCTCCCCTATATAGAGCGATGCTGTGAGCCAGACACTTTACACTATAAACTAACTTTGCATACTTGAATTTATTTTAACTTTATTTGTACGTAGCCCAGGTGCAAATGATTTGGCAATACAAATGTTAAATTTTTGTCATGCCAGTGAAGCACACTTAAATAAAAAATTGAGAGAAAGAGAGGGACAGACAGTAAGAGGAGAATGTTAAACAGACCTCTGCATACAGCACAGTGCTGAAATAAAAGGCCAGTTGATGATATCTCACCCTGAAAAGAGCCGCATGTTCAAAGGGTCACTCTTCATTTACATCACAATTCAACCCATCTGTCCACACTTGGCCAACCATCTACTGGCTCTCATCTACTGTGTGTGTCTGTGTGTGCGTGCGTGCGTGTGTGTGTGTGCGTGCGTACGTGTGTGCTTCTCTAAACATAATTTTCCAGAGATTTCAGATTTTCATGCAAACTTTAAAACCCTTAACCCCTAATGTACTTTTTAGGCATATTTGAAGTTTTAGTTTAAAATATCATATAGATAATTTTTTATAACATCTTAAAATTGACACTTTGTAGATGTGCATTAAATGTCAGTGTCGTGGTTGGATAGTGCAGATTAAGGGCCGGTATTATTATAATAAGATCCCCTTCTGACATCACAAGGGGAGCCAAATTTCAGAGAAGGGTTTACCAAATCTAAGTTATTGGGTTGATCTTTATCACTTTATTTTTTAGGTTGATAGAAGCACTGGGGACCCAATTATAACACTTAAACATGAAAAATGTCAGATTATCATGATATGTCCAGTTTAAGAGCAACAAGACATGAAAACGATCTTCCTCGCGCTGACTGACAGATCTGAAGCATGCACACTGATGCGTGAGCGCACAATCCCGATATATAAACATCTACACAGAATTACAGTTAAAAAAAATCTGTTTTGACAAGAATTTACACAGATATATTTTGTTGTGTCTTATGTGTTTGGTTAAGTGTTGGGGTTCTGATGTGTACGGTTTGATCAGATCTTTGCATTACAGTAGATCTAAAAACTCTCAGTCTCAATGTCAATCAAACAATAAAAGAAAGAAAAAACGTACATATATTTGTCTTATAGATATTGTTTTTGACTTTGTGTGCTAAATCTTTTAGTTTCACGGTGATTTTAAGATATGGACGCGGTGATTATCTTTATGAACCTTCAAACATCTTTAACTGGATTTTTCCCTAAATTGACTTGTTAACTTCAAACATGCGCAGCTCTGTCATTTCTTGTCAGATTCCAACAAATCAAACATTGTTTTGAAGTTTTTTAAATAGATAATGTATAATGCCATCATTTAGTCATCTTCACAGATGTGTGTAAAGTCTGATCTTTTTGATTGTTGTGTGTACATGAAAACACAAAGGAAAAACTAAATCTTTTTACTAAATCTTTGTTGTGTAAATAAAGCCTAAGTTAAGGTAACTTCTAGAAAGGACAAAAAATCCTAAAAGATGTCCATAAGACTTTAAAATGATGTAATGTTGAATAAGAGATCCATTGAGGGTTTTCTGGAACAGACCTTCAGTTCCCGCTGCTCATCTCTGTCTAAATGATTCAATTGCGATGTGGTGCAGTCTGTAAATTTACTGCGGTGAGCTTTTTAAACTCTCAAATTCAGTCATGCCTTGCATAGAGAGGAACAGCGTCTCTGTGACAGAGTGGAGGACCATTTAAACGCTGACAAGTATAATATCAATTGGTAAATCGCTAAACCAGGCAGAACGCTCGCTGAAATTAGATCATAATGCATGTATGCTGATATTCGGCTCACACGGCGACAGTTTTGAGATGTTTTGCAAACCTATGACACAGAAGGGCTTGTAGCTGTTTTTCAGAAATGTACAGCAAGTGTGTGTGTGTGTGTGTGTGTGTGTGTGTGTGTGTGTGTGTGTGTGTGTGTGTGTGTGTGTGTGTGTGTGTGTGTGTGTGTGTGTGTGTGTGTGTGTGTGTGTGTGTGTGTGTGTGTGTGTGTGTGTGTGTGTGTGTGTGTGTGTGTGTTACTGCTCATTTTGTCACAGTTCTGGTGAATGATCTGATGTAAAGATGCTGTTATAGTAAAAGATAGTCAGTGTATGTCACATTCATTCATTTATAGCTGTGGAGATTGAATCTTTTTCATATTAAAATCACAATCAAAAGGAAGTAGCGATTGTTTTATTTTCCCTGTGGTAATGATATCTAAGTAAACGCCTTCTGAAATGAGAATAAAGGTGGGTCATGTTGATAATCGCTGCAATATTTTCCTGGACCCCGCCCACCTACCATTTCATGTGACCTGAAGAAAAGAGAGATTGTTTCAATAAAAAAACACAATATTTAAAAAAAATTTAATTTCATTATGACTTATATTTATTTCTGTAAACCATTCTTACTAATGCTACATGTGATACCTTTAAAGATAATATATTTTTACTCATTTATTGTCAATTATTAGTGTGAAATCAGTTAATAGTAGAATAATAAAGTAGAATAAACTAAACAGTACGAAATAAAAGGCAGCATCCACTGGATTGAATCACCCCTTGCTCATAACTGCCCCGTCCTAATAGCATGTGGTGCATCAACCTGAGCTCTGATGTGGAGAGCAGCCGGCCGGCGTCTGCGCCCGCTGAGGGTCACTCCACGGGGTGTAAGCTGTTCTTCATTTATTCACTCTTTCCTCTCCATCTTTCTCTTTATTTCTGGACTAATTTGCCCCTGGTAATTGGCCCGCTGCATTCTGTCAACACAGAGGGGTGCGCGGCGTGTCTGTGCTCGCTGTGAGGGGTCATTAGAGAGCCACACCGTGACTTTGTGATTCCCATGAGGTCTTTATGAAGGAACAGAAGGAGAAATCCACAGCGGGTTTAAGATGAAAGCGACTAAAGATACAGACCGGCGTCACGCTTAATGGTTTCTTTTCTGCATTGTCATGAGAGGATAACACAGTTGATAAAGTGAGACGAGTGTTTGTCTGTCTTATCTGTTGCTGAATCAGGGAGAAATGAGCAGAATAGTAAAGTCTGTGATGATGGGTTAAGCAAATAAAGTCACTTGTGCATAGCACATCATTCAATCTTTATTCGGCCTACTAGAGATTGACATTCTGAGTGAGAATGACATAAAAATTTAATATACAAAACATTTCTCAAAGTTATTCTGATGGACACTAAACTCACAACAGAGAGAGCGAGAGAGAGAGAGAGACAGCTGGGGACAGACATCTGCTCCTCTCTTATATTTCATTTGCTCTTCTGTCCTCCTTTCTTTAACAAAACCTTCTGCCTACCACTGTTTCTGAGTTGTATGTGTGCGTGTTAGGGCTGGGAGATTTGTCCCCCTAAAAAAAATCTGTGATTTTTTTTTTTCTAAAAAACTCGATTTACAATTCTATCCGATTTTTTTCCCGGCCCCCATTTAAAACAAAATAATTGCAAACTGTACAAATATTTTAAAAATATACATTTATTATATTTAATTAAAAAGCATCAATATGAAATTTATGTAAATCCAAACCAACTCCACACGACTGAAGTCGAAGAGCATTTTTTAAGAAGGAGCTGCTCTCTTTCGCCGGCTGTTTTTGTCACGTTGTTTGTGTATGCATGCGCTGCCCTCGGGAGAGGGGAGGGGCAGAGGGCTGCGCTGCAGAGAGCGTGCTACGGAAACCCTGAAGGAAGATTTGGCAAATGCAAAATGTATGTACTTCGATTTTTTTTTTTGAAAATATGAATCAAATTGACCTAGCAACTCGAATCAAATTGATTTTTTCCCAGCCTTAGTGTGTTTTAGTGTGTGTGTGTCAGTGATAGCCTAAAGACAGCACTGAGCACTATAGGTTTGCGCTAGAAGTGAGGACCGATGTAAAAACATTGTGCTCAATACATCACACATTAGATCAATAGGCAGAGAGTAGGCGGTCTTTTGTGACTGCTTGAACACATACGGCCACATGAGCGTCTGCACCACAAAAACAATCCGGTCAAATGCATTTTTCGACTACCTCTGTGTTAAAAAGTAAAGGAGCTGAAAATGTTTTACATTAGTATAGCATTATGGTGTAAAGACAAGTGGGGGACAAATTTGATTCTTATGCTGCATTTACACCAGCCGCAGTAGAGGTGTCAAGCGTGAGTGATTTCAATGTTAAGTCAATGTGAAGAAGGCCTTTAGTGTGGCGTGGTAGACGTGATTCCGCCTCATTCTTGCGTCTAGCGTGAATTGAGCGTCTGGCGCGGTACCTGCGAATGGTGCTTTTTGTGCATTTTGCGTTTCACGCGAATTCGCGTCTGATGCCCGAGTTGAAAAATGTGAACATTGGCGGATTTTCGTGCACTGTTTACCAATCAGAAGCCTGCTTGCTGTTGTGGCTGCAGCCCTGCCTGGAGTCACTCATTCAACATGAAGGCTTGATATTGCCTGTGAGCAGTCACTCGGAGCTATACGACACAAGTTCTTATTTCTATAGAGACAGGAATAAAAAGGACCTCGCTTGGAAGAGTGTCAGTGAGGACATTGGGCAACCTGGTAAGTTGTGAATACACACTTCACTTTTGAGTCACGTGACGTTTATCGACCCGTGCTGTTTATTTTCCCCCTATAGTAAGGTTACCAAATACAAACCGGTAACTCTCTGGATAAATGCACAATCAACATCATCTATCCTTCAAACAGACAACGGCATAGCACTTGCCCCTCCCACAAGAAGCGGATTTCGCCTCTGACGCGCGTCAAATACTTACTTTTTCTGTGCACCTATTTCGCTCTAGACGCGCAAATGCATTCAAACTGTTCAAGCGGCAAACTAGACGCGGTAGATGCGATTTTGGCACTCAAACCCGGCTGGTGTGAACCCACGTTTAGATGCATTGCGATGCTGACATGGACCATTTTGAATTGATTGCCAAATGTCTAAAAACTCTTTTTAAAAGTTAGTTAACAAAATAATAACATAAGTACCAAAAGGCAAGGGTCAACTGCAGGAGCGCTGCAGCGCACGGACAGCTTGAGGGCTCACACGCGCACTTACAGTAACACAATACATCTTTAGCCCTGTTAGATTAATGCTACTGCAAGATAAACTAAATACATGGGATGATCTTCCTCTGCCTTTTCTCTGTTCGGTGAGCGTCAGGGAGAAACAGCACATTTAGTTCACCGTACCGCATCTGACTTGTCAATAAATGAGTCCAAATAGGGTTTCACAAAACCTGTCACTGTTTAGAAATAAGAACATGAACACACTTTTTAAAAAATATGCACATAGTTTGTTATCCAGACGGAGGCGCTGGGTGCGATGCATTAGACAAATACAGTAATACTGTCAAAATCACAGCTCATTAATGTAGGTGGATGATCATGGTCAGACGATGTGTCGATGCCAGTTAAGATTTCACATTTGATTACTATTTTTGACTTATTTTAATGTCTGACAACAGAAACACAACATGTATTTAAATGAGAATGGCTTTATTGAGAAATTTGTTCCATTAAAATACAGTATATGAGACTAGTTGCAAAAGTGCCAACACTAGTCTGACTTTACAAACACTTGAAGAATTGATTCTTAATCGAATCAGGACCCTAAGAAATGGAATCGTGATGGTCCAATGATTCCCACCATAGTTAACAGTCCCTCAGTAAGAATGGAGGGATGTGTATGTGTAGGAGAGGGTTTTGCTGTTTTGTAATTTAATGTGTAGTACCACGGCCCTTTTTCATGTTTAGTGTGGAATTTAAACAACACATTTTTTTATCACTTGAATCTAGGGCTGCACGATAAATCGCATGTGATGGTCATGCACATCTGGTCAGTAAAGCCGGTTTCTTGATTAGTAGTAAATCGCCATCACCTGCTTTCAGATGGAGAAACATTTACTACACAAACTGTAGTTCACTGACAATCAGGGCAATTTCGCATTAATTATCACGGACATGTTTGAATTATAGCTGGTGTTGAAAGAGTTGTGTGTGGCAGAGATTGGAGTTTTTTCACTGTTATACCACGACAGGATAAAGCCTTTCGGCCGATGAGGCCATGCCAGTGTGTGTTAATGCATAAGAAGTTATTGGAAATGTCTTTTTTTCATCCACTTTTATCAGAGCACTCTCAGGTTTTATGGTCTGAGCTCAATCATTTCTGTGGCTCTCAAAAAATTCATTTGAGAGACTTTAACCTGAACAATACCTTAATGAATCAGGACCGATCCGGGTGGATTTACAGGGTCACACACGCACCCGTCCTCTCTGTAAAGCCGCCTCCGGTCACATCAGCAGTAAGCCCTGGATATGAGCTGTAGGGTCACTGATCCACGCTTCAGGATCAACCCTGTAAGTTTTCTAAGGCCAGGAAAGATAAGTCCTGCTTTAAAACCACCCTGTTACTGCACACAAGACATTTAGTTTTGAGACTTGGGCACGTGATGGACCCATCTACTGACAACAAGGAAAATCTTTCGATTTGAGACTCATATACTGGTAGCCATTACTTTGACCGTGCGTTGACCTACTTTGATAGGTTGGTAAGAATGAGATTATCTTTCCTCTGTTGTTATTTTCGAAAGAGTAAATCTTCTTTAAACAGACCACACACACACAAACACATACAGTACTCTGAATGAGAAATGAGGCTGTTTGCTGTGTTTATAAATCAAACTCCAGCAGGAAGGAAACTTTAATTTGATTTTATCCCATCAACATTTAGTCTGCTCATGGTGTGCATGTCGACATCTCTTTTACCCTTAAATTAATCACCGACTGTCACTTTGCACAGCAGTTGCTAAAACAAGACACTTAGAGATATTATTAACCCGAAGAGGGAAACAAAATCCATCCTGTCATGCCAAAGGCCGTGTTTGTTTCAAACTAATAAGTCAAAATCTGACGGTAGGGACAGAAATCTCGATCTATCAGTACAGTTTAGATATTTCTCTTTATTTCATGATGCTCATGAGTTTGTAAAGTGCAACTATTGTCTAATTCATGATTTTACATTTCCTTTGGTGTGTAAGTGTCTTGTTCGAGCGCTGAGTTTTAAGACGCTGTGTCTTGTGAAAAGTCATTTAACTTATGCAGGCAGAGCAGCTCATCAATGTCAGGTCAAGAACAGTGGACCAATCAGGAATCCCCGGAGGCGGGATAAACGTTGCGTAGTTTTGTTGGCATGGCAATTCTTGTTATTCCCTAATGTTTTATTCTAATTAATTTTAATTTATTTAATTTAAATCTTGACTGACAAATGTTAACTCTTTACCCGCCATTGACAAATTATCTCACCATTTAAAGGGATAGTTCACTTTAAAATGAAAATTCTGTCATCATTTACTCATCCTCATGTTGTTCTAAACCTGTATTTTTTTTTTTTTTCAAAAGAAGCTATTTTGATAAATGATGGTAAACACACAGCAGTAAGTGACCATTGACTTCCATAGTAGGAAAAAAAAATATTTTGGAAGTATTGTAATAAACGACTAAGAAAATATTTTGATAAATGATGATAAGCACACAGTTGACGGTACCAATTAAATTCCATGATTTTTTTTTATTCCTACTATGGAAGTCTATGGTCACTAAGTGCTGTGTGTTAACCATCATTTATCAAAATATCTTCTTTTGTGTTCATGAGAAAAAAGAAATTCATACAGGTTTAGAACAACAACAGGATAAGTAAATAATGACAGAATTTTCATTTTAAAGTGAACTATTCATTTAAGAGAAAACATTTCCCTGCCAATGACCAAGGGCGATTCCAGGATTTTATAAATGGGGGGGCACAGGGGGGGCAATCAGAAAATTCAAATGAAAGTAGATACTTGTTTAGAAAATATTAAGCATGGTTCCCAAAATCTTGTGCAATGCCACGTGCTCTAATATAGATGGTATTCATTTTTTGTATTTTGCATAGATTAAACAACAGTTCTGTTCCAGAATAGTTCACTTTAAAAAAATTGTCATAATTTACTCATCCTAATGTTATTTCAAACCTGTATGAGTTTTTCTTCTGCTGAACACAAAATAAAATATTTTGGTAATATATTTAGTAGCCAGAAAGTTGATGAACCCCATTGACTGCCATGTTATTTTGTTCCTACATATGAAGTCAATGGGATCCATCAACTGATTTTGGTTACCGACATTCTTATCTTTTTTCTTTTTTTGTGTTCAGCAGAATAAAGAAACTCATACAGGTTTGAAAGAAGTTTAGGTATATGACCATTTAAATTAAGTGAACTATTCCTTTAAGGAGGCTATCTAATTACACAGAGTTGCTAGTTAACATTCTGACATATCAGG
Organism: Paramisgurnus dabryanus; assembly: GCF_030506205.2. NCBI lineage: Eukaryota > Metazoa > Chordata > Actinopteri > Cypriniformes > Cobitidae > Paramisgurnus > Paramisgurnus dabryanus. The sequence goes on along the minus strand of NC_133341.1, from coordinate 33,981,985 downwards.
ACCGTTTGGGAAAATATTAGTCTACTCTGTCTGATCTGACTTCCATTGTTTATTTAATTGTATTGTAACACAACTGAATGCTATTTTTACATATCATCTGTTCTGTTGTCAGACATAAAGAAAGAGTTTAAAATAGTGACTAAACACGACCCAATAACACCTCGTGTTTAATCCAACCAGCTGTTACTTTATACTGCTAAAATCTTGATTTAAATGCGACATTGCCTGATAAAATCACCATACATTTACATTGAGCTGATACGAGGTGATTTCGGATTACCTGTGTGTCTCATGCAGGGTTGCTCTTCTCATCTGGTTGTGTTTATGAGCCCTTTTAATTTAAATGCGAGTGATAGTTTAATTGTCGATTGCGTATAGCGATCATATCATATTCCAGGGGGGGCCGGTGCCACCCCATGCCCCCCCCCCCCTCTATACACGCCCCTGCCAATGATGAATTTTTATGGTAATCTATAATTCTACTATAATCCACTAGATTGTGCTCTTACCTAATTTATAACAAATGAAGCGAAAACTAATTAAACTAATTTAAAACTCTGTGTATGTTTTAATCATTGTTCTGAATCTGATCATTTCAGCTTTTTGCTCAAGAATTTTTATTTAACCTATGGTTATAAAAAGATGAAGATATGATGAAACGTCCCCCCCCCATTTTGTTTGTTTGAAAGCAGAGGGTCTGTTCTTTCATTTGATATATTTCTATGTTTATATATTTTTAGATGAATTTTTTCCTAGAAGGCGTTTTGTGAAACTTTTGTGAAAAAAAGCAACTTTTCAAAAAAGTCTGGTGGTGGCAGAGAATGAGTTAATAATAAACAACAAGTAATTTATTGTTTGTATTTCACCACACCAATTGTACTGAAAATGAACCGCCCACAGGAATACGCCAGTCACCAGCTAAACCAAGCTGCTGTCGAATCACAACACACTAGAGCTGCAACTAACGACTATTTCTTCTGTCGACTAATCAAGCGATTATTTTTCCGATTAGTCGACTACTCTAACGAATATTTTTTTATTATTAATACAGTGTTCTTTTTTGATTAGCTATTTAATCTGTTGGATAATCTGTTTTCTACTCTCTGTCTGATCTGACAGTTATTGTTTGTTTTCTTGTATTTTAACACAACTGAATGCTATTTTCACATATTATCTGTTCTGTTGTCAGACATATAGGGGCAGTTTCCCAGACAGGGATTAGACTAGTCCTAGACTTAAATAAATATAAGAGCTGTCCAAACTGAAAACATCTTGCACTGACATATCTTAAAATACACCAGTGCCCTTAGTTTGGCCTCAAAATGCACACAAGTAATGTTTTTAGTAAGGCATGTTTGTTTAAAACAATTATATTTCCTAATTAAACTAAGGTCTAGTCCTGGCTTAAGCTAATCTCTGTCCTGTGGCCGGTTGCATAAAACTTTAAGACTAGTCTTTAAAGTTAGTCATGAATTCTTTTCTTTAAGACTGATCACAACTGTTTTAAAGGTAGATTGGTCTAATGTAAATCCAAATAATAAGACTGATTAGCCCTAACTAATTGCTAGTTAGTCAGAATCATTCTTAAGACACAGTCTTAATGTCACGGCTATGTTTATGCAACCGGCCAGGAAACCACCCAGGGCCGGATTGGGACTCATTTTCAGCCCTGGAGTTTCATGACTTAGACCGGCCCACTTTAGTTCATGACTGACTATATTAAAATAGTACAGTTAAATCCTCAGTAGCCTATACATAAGTGTGCAATAGTGAACTGTTTTCTGCTTCCTTGCATTTCATTGTATTTTTTTAAATAGATAATTTCCAAATCAATGCAAATACAGTTAACAATTATGATTTTTGCTCTAATTTTGCAGCCCTAAGATAAGGTATTTTTATATTATTAAATTAAACATATTAAAAAGCTACTTAAGGGGAACAAATCTGTTTGTGTTTTCCCCTATATTTCTATTTAAAAAAATGGTGGGTCTTGAGATTACCTGTTGGGTTGAAAAACTTTAGAAACTCCTGATATACAATACACAAGCAAGATTTATCAAGTATGCAGAGGAACAGGAGGGAAAATAAAAAATTCGTATCTTAATTTTTAGTACTTGGATCATGTACATTGCCAAATACCTTGTGTCATAAAAGAACAAATATTGAATGGACTTGTTTTACTTTACTAAGAAAACATTATATTCATATGAAACGTTTTAAATAAACTGATGAGTTTTGCATCAAATAAGTTTTTGTTATCAAAAGACGATGAATAATATAACTTTTCATAGATCATTCATTATTACATCTATGACTTAGATTTTTAAAAATTACGATTTGTCTCATTTTCATTTAAGTGGCCGTTCGTATCAGGTCGCGCATCTAGACGCGCGGCAAACGCCTTCAAATACAGACGCATCTGAATCTAAACTCGTGTTCACAGGCGAGCGCTTTGAAAAGCAACCCGTGCGTCTTGCGCTAACATTTTTAAAGCCGGCAAATTACGCGAGTGGGGCTGAATAAGTGCTGGCAGCAGCAACCTTCAACCCGGTGGCATGACAACTCACAATTCGGCGCAAATTAAAAAAATTGCCATTACACAGAGTTACTACAGAAGGCATGCGCGGGCATAGGAGAGAGAGCTCGCGCACAAGCACATAGAGAACCTGTGTGTGTCAGAAAACACTGCTGACCTTGAATCAGTCTCGAATCAGTCGTCTTCTCTGCCAGTAACATCTGACGTTTACGTGAAAATGCAAGTACAAAACACAGCCAACTTTTAATTCTTTCATTCAGTGTCATGTATGAGAGGCGCTGTCTAGGGGCTTCACGCAGAGAAATAGAGAGAGCGCGCGTGCACAAGAGAGGCACCACCGAGCGCGCACAACAATAAATGAAGCCGTTTTAAATGAAAATAAAAATGTAACGTTAAATGTTGCAGCCATTGTTGATTTTGTGGCGCACACAAACAAATCAATGTATGGATAACACTGCCAGGAGCAGAAGCCGTCATTATGCGAAATGAATGTAAACAGCGACGCGTCGACGCATTTTACGCATGTCGATGTATTTTCATAGTCGACGTAATCGATGACGTCGACGCGTCGTTGCAGCACTACAACACACTAAACCAGCTACCCGATCACAACACACTAAACCAGCTACCCAATCAGAACTCGTTACACATTACTGAAGGAGGGACTTCACATAACAAGTAAGACATCAGACCGTTTTGTGAAAAACAGCGCTATAGAGAAAAGTAAATTGTGTGAAAAATACTGAGTTTTTTTACACTTGAAACATGGAGACATGTTATATTGCGCACTGTAAACAATCAAAGCTTCAAAAACACAGAAAGAACGGGAGCTTTAACTGCAGTAATATATCACAGTACTAATGTCTCTAATTCAATAAGATCCTCACTGTGAAGTCTATTGAATCTCATGAAGGTTTGTGTTTGTAGACAGACAGCTGTATTGTAAGTCATAGTGCGGTGGTCTCTCTTCACTGATCTCAGATCATGAAGATCTCTAGTAATGAGCTGATGATTTCAGATGTGTTTAATAAGAGAGAAATACAACATGTACAGATCAGTGAATCACCAGGACTGGTTCTCTCATTGTGTCTTCTGTTGAGCAGTTCAGTGAAAATGTTTTTGTCTTTAGGCTCCTAACGTTAACTTTAACATCAGCTCCATATGATGTTAGAATTGGAGAAATATATATGCTGTCATACTGCTCATTTCCGCAGACATCATGTCCACAGTCTATGAGTTTGTGCATTTTTTGTATGCATTGGGCATTTGATGACCTACTGTACTACATTATGTCAAAATGTGCATTAAACAAGCAGTGAATACTGTATCCCACAATGCAATGCACTTGACTTCTTTACATTAAAGGTGCTCTAAGCGAATTGACGCGTTTTAGACCATAAAACATTTTTTGTTACATACCGGAAACATCTCCTCACTATCTGCTTGCTGCCTGTCCGCTGATCAAACTGTAAAAAAACGCGATCTCTGTAGACAGCCCAGGCTTCACAAACGGCAATATCAACAAATGGCCAAACCTAGCAGCACAAAACAAAACAAAGTATTCCAGCCAATAAACGACAAAAAGGATTTGGGGGCGGGGGTTGGGCGCGTTCATGAAAGCACGGAAAGGAGGGGGAGGGGGAGGAGTTAGCTACGCTCTGTCTGTTTGAAAACAATTCAAACGTCAACAAAAACTAACGTCTCGCAGATTTGCTTAGAACGCCTTTAACCCATATGGCAGATGCTTTTATCCAAAGCGACTTACATTCACATTCAAGCTATACATTTATATCAGTATGTGGGAATCAAACCCAAAACCTTTACACTGCTAACACAGTGCTCTCCCATCATAGCTAAAAGAAAAACACACAGTTCCTCAAACATCTATTACCAGTGGATTCATTTTTACACTTACTTCATTCATTTTTTATTAGGTTGTCAAAAAATTGACATTTTATACAATGACAAAATAACCATGCTCATTTCCATGCTGATAACTAAACAATGGTCACATGATTACAAGTGTTGCATACTTCATACTCACTCACTAGTTACAATCTCAAAGAGTATGCATGCTAAGTCCTGGCATGCACAGTAGTAGCATATGGAGTCTTTGTGTGTGTGTGCTTGCTTGCGTGTATGTATGTATGTATGTGTCTGTGTGTGTGTGTGTGTGTGTGTGTGTGTGTGTGTGTGTGTGTGTGTGTGTGTGTGTGTGTGTGTGTGTGTGTCTATGTGTGTGTGTGTGTGTGTGTGTGTGTGTGTGTGTGTGTGTGTGTGTGTGTGTGTGTGTGTGTGTGTGTGTGTGTGTGTGTGTGTGTGTGTCTATGTATGTGTGTGTGTGTGTGTGTGTGTGTGTGTGTGTGTGTGTGTGTGTGTGTGTGTGTGTGTGTGTGTGTGTGTGTGTGTGTGTGTGTGTGTGTGTGTGTCTATGTATGTGTGTGTGTGTGTGTGTGTGTGTGTGTGTGTGTGTGTGTGTGTGTGTGTGTGTGTGTGTGTGTGTGTGTGTGTGTGTGTGTGTGTGTCTATGTATGTGTGTGTGTGTGTGTGTGTGTGTGTGTGTGTAGGAGTTGTCTGTTCTTATAGATGTGATGTGTTGTAAAGTGAAGAGCAGTGTAGTTTGCTGTCTTCACTCTTTATGGATCAGTATGCAGTGACACGTTTCTGTTGGCATTTATTCTCCAGTCTGCCTCCGCTTCCCCTGACATGTGCTGGGATGGAGCCGTGACGCCCTGCATACTGATCACATTCTCTTCTTATACACTTACCTTCTTTAAACAGCCAGCGGTCGGGGATTTGACCCCAACAAAACCCCTTCATCAGCTCTCTATTCGTTCCATCCATGTTTCTTGTTGGAGGAAATCTCTCTCTTTTTTTCTCTTTTTTTCTCTATCTCTCTATTGCTCTCTGTCATATATATATATATATATAATATAAAATGTATATATACAGTATATATCGTTATCTTGTAGTTGTTATCATGTATGCGTGTTGGGTTAAGGACAATGATGACTGAGTGCATTATTAAACATCATTGTTGGTATTTAACAGCAGCATGACAGATGTGTTTCTGACGTCATTAATAAGCTGTTAACACTACATGATGATATATACTTGGATTATTCTGTTACATATCCATTAAAGATTTTTGTATTTTTGTGTTGCATTGGATTTTGCATTGGAGTTTAATTTGCACTGAAGGATTTTGTGATGGAGTCCTTAAAATGTCCGACTCTCTGTTCGCTGTCCTGACTACTAAACATGGGAGCTTATAGAGAGTCACACCCAGTAATGAATGCCAATCCTAAATAAAAGCGTGTCACTTCTGATTCATTCATCATGTTTATGTTGCACTTTAGGAAACCATATTCTTGGCAGTTACAAACAGCTACTGATCTTAGATCAGCTGCACTTTCTCAGAATTAAATCTCAGCTTGTGTTGGGATGTGAGTGTTTAGCTCATGTAAAATACAGATGCTACTTTACTCTTGAAAAGACTTAATTCATAAGATTCAGGCATTGTGATGTGTAAGATTGTTTATAGATGAGCGGCTGAGCGTTACGCTCGGTGTCATGATGGAGTGCCAGTGGTTGAAGTGTGACAGGACTTCAACATTCAGTGTTTGATTGAACCCCGATGAAAACGACCCTCGGGTCAAATGACCGCCTGTGTTGCGACTAGACGACGCGTGTGGTGTCACCGAGCGTTATTATTACAGGAAACACAGCGGCTGATGGTTTTTACTGAAGGATAATAAACTAATGTGAGGACAGGCACTGATACTAAACACAAATCAACTCATTTAGCAGAAGCGTGTATCCTGGTATCTGTAGATTATTCGTCTGATATTTTGGAATAAATTGTAGCTACGTTGGTTACTAACCATTTCTTTCTTTCATTTACATATATATTTTTATGTGAATTATTAATGTTAGTGTCTCCAGAGACTTCATATCTGTTTCCCCTTCTCTGTTCAAAAATGTAAGAATAAAAATTATTATAAACATTTATAAAAAAGATTTCATATAATTTATATAAATAGAATAATGTGAATTAGATATAACAACTGCTATTACTATGAATGTGGGACAATGGAACGCTCAATATGGCGACAGAAGTCCCGCCTTCCAGATAAAAAGATTGGCCCTGTCCCAAATGGCACCTTCCGGACTTGTGGTCCTCCTCAGAGTCCACACTTTGATGACATCATGTAGTGCAGACTTTAGGGACCATTGATGCGAGTCAACGTGGGTGCACCGGAGTCGTATTTTGGGACAGACTCGAGCTTCACAATGGAAATAGGTAGAGAAGTTGCCCGTCAGTGTGAACTCCTCCCTTCCGTCGTCTGATTGGTCTGATTACTTATTCGCAAGGACTTCTGGGTTGTTAAAGTGCGCGAAGCCTGCTGCAGTTGCATGCTTCGCCGAAGACCGCATCGGGGGCAAAGTGGGCGCTGATGAGCACACTTCGAAAGTGTAAAAATGACAGATTGGACACCCTACGGACTCATAGACTAAGCGAGTATGCGCAATTTAAGGCCACGAGACCGAAAGTCTTCATGAAGTGCGCCATTTGGGACAGGGCCAAAGATGATTCTCTGGGGGCGGAGTCACGTGAGTCGCTTAATAACCTGTGCACATGGACAGCAGCTGAAATAACCTAAAAAAATTGAATGACTCTTTAGATCACAAGAGGCTCTTTACTGGCGGCCTGTTGAGATTTTAAATGTTAATTTGTTTCTATGTAAAAGTAAATAAATGTTCCTCCGTCTTTGGGGAGACTAAAGTTCATATTTAGGAAAGATTGATCGACAAATAAAGAATTCATGTTGGAAACAAAAGAGGAAAGAGTTTGTTTTGATTTCATGGACAATCTTACTTTAAATCTTAAACATAGATTAACAACAGAGTGCCTCTTATATTGTGTGTGTGTGTGTGTGTGTGTGTGTGTGTGTGTGTGTGTGTGTGTGTGTGTGTGTGTGTGTGTGTGTGTGTGTGCGTGCGTGCGTGCGTGTCTGTGTGTCTGTGCGTGTCTGTGTGTGTCTGTGTGTGCATGTGTACATGCGTGTGCGTGTTTGTGTGTCATTTGGTCCAACAAAAGGAATTTTATTCCGATATTGCACGAATCTAATTGGTAAAGCAAACTTAATTGCATCCTTAGAAATGTATGTAATGTTCTTATTATAGTGTTGAGACGCCCGATGGCTTTAACACAAAACGCTGAATGTTGAACAATGATTGCTTTATTTTACAGCTGTTACACAACTGCTCCATTATAATGCAATAATGATTTGGCTTCATAGTGCTGTAAGGTCACCTGATTTTAGTCTTTTACATTTTCCATAATGAAACTATTAACAGCTGTGTTCATTCATAAGTCACACAGATCATCTGAAAGAAATGTTTAAATCATCATTAAGACTAAAATAGGTTGATGAAAGCCAAGGTTTGTTGTTTTTCCCACCTGTGTCCAGAGCTATGAAAGATGAGAGCTCTGATTATTGTCTTCAGGTCTTCTGCTCACTGTTTGTATTTGCTGATTGTTTTTGTATTGTTTTTTTTTAGGATGAATTGTCGTAAGCCTATGTGAGAAAAACTGAGAGCGTTTGTTATGTCTTTAAATCATTTATCCTTCAGCCAATCAGAAGTGAGGATGATGAGGTCGCAGACAGTGTGAAGATCTTTTGACCCAGTTCAGATCACACAAGCTTTTGTTTTATTGATCTGCTGTGAGCTTAAATAAGAGGCATTTAAAATGTACTGCGAAACTGTGAAAGCCGGTTTGAAACTAAATAATCGATCACTTTCATCTGCTACCCTACACCACAAAACGTCTTACAAAACTGCCTGTAAAAGAGTTTGTTGTGTGTCAAATCTCAAACCGTATGTGTGAGTGTTACTGTTGTGGCACATTGTAATGCCAGCTTAATACTTCTGTGTTGATTGTACGGCATAGCTTACGCAGAGACGTGAACCCTATACGTCCCTCAGGTCAAAAAGATCTGTGTTGCACTTCCTCACAAACGTTTCTGCTTGCGACAGTGAAAACAATGATGGAGCTATATTTAACAACGCCGTTTGAAACAAAAGTCTGTTTACCTCAATCACGGCTGATGCTTCTCCAAAAGCTTCGCAATCCACTTCTGCTCTGGTTTTTGCCTCGATACTGTAACATGCCCGTGGACATGACTTACAAGCGATCTGCATGTGTAATTGCATGTCAACATGAACAAGGACGCATAAGTATGAATAAAAAAACTGACACGTAGCCTACAGTAGAGTCTATGGCGTAGCCAGAAGAATAATGCGCCCTCAAACCTTAAATATTATGGAAACTGATTGCTTACACATTTTCTTTGTTAAACAAAAAAATTGCTTTAAGTTGAATGTACTGAAGATTTTTGAGTTTTTATAAGAGGTCAAATTGTTTTTTTTTTATTTACTAACCATAAAATGTCTTTTTCCACAGATGTTCTGGTCAATTAACAATATTACCAATTGCATTTTATGTTAATATAATTAAGTTTTAATATGATGTGAATTATTTGCCTCTGATAAAGAGGGAAACCTTCCAAAGCAAACTTAATGCCAAATAAAGGACAGTACTATAGACCCTTTTACTGTTTGTACACAATGAAGACGTGGCAGCGTATGCGCGCGCACTTAGGCAACGGAAGTATGGCAAGAATCAGCAGTGAAGCAACACAGACAGAGAAAGTTATTTTAATAAGTTAACTTTATCAACTTTTTCAAGACAGCTTCCAGATGCGTGTACTATAGTTAGCAGATGGCCAAATATAAAGTGGCCAGATACATATATACGTACCGGTATATTAGTATATTATATTAGTGCAACCAAACGCAACAACCAGATTTTGATGCTGGGAAACCGTTTTAATAAACTTTAAGTTGCTAACACGTTAGAACCAATGGGGAACAACACCACTTCTGTTGCCTAAATGCACGTACAGGCTATTTGATCACGTGAGCTGTAAAAGGGTCTATAGCAAACAGCAGTCCTATAAATAGGATCATTAATGCATGCTGCAATGCATCATGGGTAAGACCGGTCAAACAGACTGAAAGAAACTGATTTAAACTCAAAGTTTCTAGTTGAATGAGAGAAACCTTTGAAACACTTGACTAATGTAAGGCATATTTCAGGGTTTATTTTTAGTGCACTTATTTAGGCTTAAACTAAATTTGAGTTAACACTGCAGCTGGAAAAATGCTTGAAACATTATTAGCAATAAAACACCTTTTTTACTCACAATGGTCTACAGACATATAGATTAAAGAGCACCTATGGTCCGATTCATGATTTTACATTTCCTTTGGTGTGTAAGTGTGTATTAGTACATGTTAACTCTTTCCCCGCCAGCATTTTTAGAAAAAGTTGCCAGCCAGTGCCAGCATTTTTTATGATTTTCACAAAAGTTTAATGCCTTCCAGAAAATGTTCTTTAAATATATAAACAAATATATCAGAAGAAAGAACAGACCCTCTGCTTTCAAACAAAAAATACATTTCATCCTACCTTCATTAGTTCTCTTGTAATCACCTCTCAAACATGGGTATGTTTCTTCAAAAACACCCAATTTTGAGCAAAAAGCAGAGATAATTTCATTTTTGCGAAGGACTTTTGAAAGAGATCAGATGCAGAGCGGTCTTTAAAACGTACACAGAGTTCTTTCTCTTTCATGTGAGACGCTACTTCCGGGTTGTATAAATTGCGGAGGTGCGGTATTGCGGAAAGCCGGAAAATCTCGTCATTGGCGGGGAAAGAGTTAACGATAAACCATGACGTGAGTTATCATCTCCAACGTAAATCTCTTTTCTTGGATTACAACAAACACAGATTGTAAGCAACAGTTTACTTCCTAAGATTGGTGATGTAGTAAAGACCGACATGATCATAATTCCTCCCACTTCTGACAAGCAACCAAATCTTTCAAACATGGTAAGGAGCGTCACATTTCCGGCTGGCATCAGTGGTATTCAGACCAATCACAATGTATAGATTAGCTGGCCAATCAGAGTCACAGAGCTTTTCAAATCGATGAGTTTTGTACAAAATCACTGCTTTGTGAGGAAAGCAGGATCTGGAGCTTCAAAAATGTACGGTATGTGGAAAAGAATGTGTTTTAACCATAAACCATGAAACACACTGTCTATAGCAAATACACAAAATAACCTTGTCTTTTAGTAATGAAATAGGTGCACTTTAAAGCTAATGTTTTGTTTTGTGCTGTTATAAATCTAACTGCACATTGAGGATATTATGAAGTTAAGACATTAGTGCTGCAGTATTGTCCTTCTTTAAAACAATGTGTGTGCATTAGGATGAGCGCTTAGTAAACTTAATAAAAAAATTCTAAGAGTCCTAATCTGTGCGCAGCAGGATCAAGGGCCCATTTTCATCTTTGTTTCTGCCACTTGACTTTACCTTTATGAGAAGTGTTTCCCTGAACGCCGGTTAGCAGCCCTGTACTTGGCTTTCATTACTCTGACTAGTTGTCCACTCAGTTCTGCAGCTGCTGTGGTGTTTTGTATTGCTGAGCGTTGTGTCTGTGATTAATGAACACAATCTTTACAGTCACAGCGTGAACTCTGCAGAGACTCTTGCTGGTTTATATGGCAGACACGGTAATGAATTACACTAGTGGTATTAATCAAGTAGTGTGAAATGAAATGTATATTCTGTCTGGGGATTAGAGAGCGGTTACTGCCGGTACAGGCGGTACGTTGAGTCTGGTTAAGATGCACGACTACTACACTCCTTCTCCAGCGCTGTGACGTTTAACACTTTGACTCGGGAATGATGCTGGAATGTTGTAGGCTGTGGATATTTGACTGCTTTCAGACTTTCAGTGAGCTGTGAAGGTCGTGCGCTGATGAGTGACCCAGAACCCAATGCTGTGGATGTCTTTGCATTTTTAAGAGAAATATTATTTCACACTATTTTTCCTGTGTGTGTGTGTGGTATTGAAACAGCATCAGATCTCTTGTGTGTCGTTGTTGAGTCATTTTGTATGAATTTTGTTTGTAACTAAATCTGCTTATTTTTAAAATAATACTGCTGTGCATCACAATTTCATTGAATGTGAAATGATGTTTAGATCCAGTGATATGGGCTACTGAACTAAAGCGTGGGGTTAGCAACACAGACAGCATGGGTTTAATTCTCAGGCAACAATATCTCAATATCTAAAGATCTCATATAAAGATATTTTTCCTGTCTGGTTTGTGCATATTCATACTTGTTCATTTTGCATGCCTATTTTTAATATATGCATAAATACAAAATACAATGCATACTAAATCTTCAATAGCCTACAAAATACATAAATGATTTAAAAACAAGATTCTGTCTGTCAAGACTTATCTTTTGTTATCTTTAGTGCATTTTCATTTTAACTTTAATTTGCTCTATTTTTAAAACTGTGGTGATTATTTCATTAAATGCTAATTAGTAAGTGGCAGATGCGTCTTCTTTCACTTTTTTGTTTCGTTTTTAAAGCATTCAGAAATTATAGAAAATAGACTGCAGGATTTTCTTGATGTTAAAATAATTATTAAGAGAGATAAAGTTCGGGATCTGATTGATGTTAAAAGAGTTATTAAGAGTGACAAGGCTCAAAAGCGATGTCTGACGCAGACGTCTGAAGCGCATGTACACAAACATGCGAGTGCGCGACCCCGATATATATAATCATCTAACACAAAATTACATTTTTAAAAATATCTGTTTTGACAAGAATTCACGCAGGTATGACCTATAATCTGTTATATCTGAAGTGAATGTTTGGTTAACTGTTGAGTAAAAGTATCTGTTGTGTAACATTATATTAAACCCTTGCATTAGTATACAGTATCTTAAAGCAGTCTGTCTCAATGTCAAAATTAAACAATAAAAGAAAAACATATATGTAACATATATTTATATTGTTATTGCTCTGCGTAAACAGGTATAGTTCTGTCATGCTTTGTCATATTCCATATTGTTCCAATTGTTTTGAAGTTTTTTAATAGAGAATGTTAAAATATAAATGAAACATTTTTTAAAATTTGCCCATCCCAACTCAATTTGCCAGCACAGGTCACAAATGATGCAGCAGCAAACAGAAATGGAGAAAGAAGAAGGTCTTCTAAAGGGAAAATCATATAGAAAACTATGGCTGATGGTTCTGTTGAAAATGTAAACAGGCTGTTGTAGACATACATTTGCATATAGCATATATATTATCCAAATTCATGCTGATTAGAGCATTAAAAACTTGAAAAGTGTTACATTTAGGTAAATTCAGAACAAATAAAAATGTGCGATTAATTTGCGATTAATCACGAGTTAACTCATGAAATCATACGATTAATCACGATTAAATATTTTAATCTATTGACAGCCCTAATATAAACATTAACTTGAAAACATATATACCGTGAAATATATCTTGAAATAAAATGTCTCATTCAATGAAATGGATTTTGGTAATACAGCCCACCCCTACTGTGTCTTATGGCATAATGCGTTTGATTGAATGATGCTGCTGATGTAAAACTGTATACTTATGCTCAATAACATCAACTTATAGATTTTCTTGTATATAATGCCCAAACATACACTGTAAAAAATCCAATTAATGAAATGTTGGAAGGGCAAAAATATATAAGTTAAACCAATTTTCTTGTTTGGGCTTAGTTGAGTAGACATATTATTTTAAGTCTAGATAAATCTGTGTTTAAAACATTAAGTGAATGGTTATTTCCAAATTCAGTCAACATCAAGAATGGCTATGTTGACTGAACTAATTAAGACAAATCTGGTCAATATGTGGACTTATGACAGCTATGTTTCCTGACAACAAAATGCTCACAATATTACTGTTATTTGGTAACAAAATGTAATTTTAAGAGTTGTTCAGGCGTGAATGTATGTGCTTTAAGTTTAAATATGCGGTCGGTTAATATAGATAGCGTCTATTTAAAAATGTGCTCGGACACTTTCGGACGGAGAAGAGCTCCAGATGAGCTCCAGAAAATCACAGACACTTAAGCGCTCACACCCCGCCCAGCGCAGCCTCGCCTCGGCAAGCGCATCAGAAATCGACTGCTGGCTCTGATATCTCTGTGGCGTTTAAACATGCGATTTAATTCATTTTAATTTCTTATACTTAATAATAAAAGGTTTACCGGTATGTTTTAAATCATATTTTAGGATTGCACTTAAATGATATCGCTGTTGAATGATATTTCATATCTTTCACATTTGTTATAACTGGGCTGCGTACTGCCTGCGATTTTGAACTTCAGAGCTGAAGGTGCGAGTGGAGAAATAGTCCCAATATCATAACAATCTTAAAACTTCTAAATATACCCGTGTGTGTACCCGTGTGCGTGCGTGTGTGTCGCGCGTGTGCATGTATGTATGTATGTATGCGCGTGCGTCTGTTTGAATTTAAAATGTTTTAACTCGGAAGGATCTGGATCACAGGTCATTTCATCTGAGATCAATCCGCACGCAACAGCTGGAATCACTTACTGATTCACACAAGGGAGGACACAAGTCAGCCGTTTCCTCAAGTTCACGTCAGGTAAGTGTTTGTAATTAAATGTTAATTTTAGAATATATTAATTGGCAAAGACGCAAATACTCGACGTTTTTGTAATTATATTTTTGTAAAGATACATTAGAATTGTGTTATGTTACGTGACCGAAGTAAAGTGGAGCTATTTTAGTTAAGATAAAAAGCCTGGATATAGGGTTGGTTTACCGGACAAAGTTTAGAACTCGGTCTTTATTATAATTGGGACATTTTTACAAACAAACCTTATATAATACAATACTGGCGTGCATTTTGAGACAAAACAATAGCACTCATATTTTAAGAGATGTCAGTAAGTTATTTTAGTCAGTGAAAAGCCCTGTCCGAGAAAACCGCCCAATAGTGTTTAATTATGTGTGATGTCTGAGGGAAATTTGGCCTAAGATTAACGTTATTTAGGGAATAAAGTCTTTCACCGTCAAACTTTATTATATTAAACATGTTATTTATGTATGTGTGTGTGTTTATATTCCTCTGTTTATCAAACCAGAGCGGAGATGATGTGAGGGGCGGACCAGAAGGATACATAGCGAGACAGTCTCCGCTTGGACTGGCTGAGGAAAATCTCCTAAATGGCCCTGGAGATGTTCTGACTGACTTTGGAGGCTTTTTGGACTGTTTTATGCCCTCTATTTAAAGAAGACTTAATTCTGTATGTTCAGTCTGTATGATAAGTGAATAAAAAGCTTTTGTTTTTATGTGACTGAAGTTAATTATTTTGTTTACAACACCAGCATAAATTATTTGATAAATAATTTACAAATGTTATTAAAAAAATCCCAAATAATAAATATTAATTGAAGAAACACATAAAACATTGAGTGAATACTTAAATTTTAATTGACAGAGTCTTTGCTGTAAGTTTTTAAAGATTCAACTGATTAAAACATTTTAGTTGAATGAACTATAAAGCTAATTGAGCCAACATACTTTTTTATATTTGAGTCAAATTTGGGCCAACTAAAAAACATCAATCCAGGTAACACTTTGGAGACAGAAATTGAGTGAACGTAAAATTTCTGTGGAACTAGTTACTAAAAAATAATTCATTGAGCCAACAATTTATTTTTTACAGTGTACTGGGAAAACACACAGAAATGAGCACAAATAGACAGCTGTAATTGAGGCTTTTGACGATTATTTATGTAATTGTTTCACCCATAATTGTAATCCTGGATCAGTTTTTGGGTTAATCGTGTGGCCCTAGCGCTGTATCTGTACACCACAGAAAAACTTTGAAAAAAAGCTGAATCATGCAGTAAGCCATTTGTGTCCTATGAACTAAATCCATCTTCAACCTTTAATTTCTCTGCTGTTATGGTCAATTATATTTGAATAATATCTCCAGGGACTATTTCTCATAAATTACCATGTAAGTTCCCTTGATCAGGAAAACTACTTAATTATGCATGTATATGTAAACCAGAGGACTGTAAACCTTGACTCTGTGTGGATACTAGAAGTGTGATTGATGTTATAGATTATGGCCGTCACTAATTATCATCACTCCACCTTATCATTTATATGAATGATATTTCTGAGATTTAAGATGTAAATGTGATTTTTAGTTTCCATGGAAACAAATGGACATTTCTTCATATAATAATACTGGCTGTATTAAAAGACTGAAGATGGGCATATGAGCTGTTCATTTATTTCTTTAAGAAGTAAAGTATGACGTGTTGAATGTGACGGTCACATGGATGATTCATAGATTCGTCCTGCAGGATCCTGCTGCTGCGTATAGATGTTGTCCATTGTATGTTTGGACACAGAACTCATCTGTTTCACTGTCTGCCATCACATGCAACCATTTTACATTACTCACAAAAACATGGAAAGCTTTAAAGATGAAACACAGCAATACATTTACTGTAATGAGTCTCTGTGGTATTGTCTTTATTAATATAAACTCTGTGTTTACAGCAGGTAGTTTGTATAATATGGTGCAGAAGTCGTAATGCTGATGGAAATAACACAAGTGTGTGATCTAGAAAAGAGGTTAAGTTAACTCTACTGGATCAGATAAGATGAAAAGATCCCACCCACCAGTGACCACACGAGAGGTCATTTCACACACCATTCATTCTGTGTCTGACAGTTTTATATCCACCTGAGCGTGCCATCCGGGAAAAACACACTCCCCTGGCCGACTGTTAACTAAAGGCCAATAGCAACATTCATTCATTTCAGCGGATAGGCTTCGGCATTAATCAAATAGTCCGTCCACAGCTCTTCTGCGATCTGACATAATGCCAATACCAGGATCAGGTCGTGAATACGGCTAAACTAGACCCGGATCCTCTTCTTATACAACATCCCACTAGGACCATCACGTCACTTCTCTCTCTCTCTCTCTCTCTCATTTTTCACTTTCAATTTACATACAAATTGTGCAAATAAAAGTAAAAATACAAGTGCAAATATAGTGCAAATAATAAAAGTTATAGAAATAAAAAGAATAAAAACACAACCGGCCGACTGGCTGTTGAATTATTTAAAAATAATGCAGCACGACACGAAGCGGAGTTACACTTACACCACAGTTACCACAGACATTACTCTGATTTTAAGAGATTTGACAGGTCAGGTGTGCGTTTATCCAAATATAATAAACACCCGTGGAGCATTTCTCAACCAATCAGAATAAAGCATTCAGCAGACACGTAGTATAACTATGTTTAGAAAGACTCAAATATACCTGATTGATCACATTTTGCTGGGAACATGTGGCTAAGAGAGGTGACGTTTGTAATGTAGTATTTCTTCATCAAACAGAAATAGTTAAACATGTAGCTGCGACACCCGTATAAATCTTAAGGGGATAAACCCCCTGCCCTCCAATTTCAGAAACAAATTTCAGGCCCTTTTATGTGAAGGATACACGTGTTGCAGTGATTAAATGCTCTTAATGTGTATTTGCCTCCAGCTATTTTATAGATCCTGCAAATATCAAAGCAACTCTCAAATCCATTAGAAATAAACGTCTCTGTCCCAGAGGTGGCCTGATTGATTCCATTCTGGATAAATGAAAGTTTCAATCCCAAAGCAAAGATAGGTTAGAGGAAAAGCTAAACGACAGCAGGTGAAGCAGACAAACACACTGCAGCCTCAGCCAAATCAAACACACTTTTCTGTTTAAGTAAACCCACTTCACCACACTCAAAAAAATAAAAAGTTGGATTTACTTAAAAAACCTTCGTCAAGTGGGTTCCACATAGCTTTGTTAAGTAATGTCAACAAATAAAATTTAAGTTGTATTTACTAAAAAAGTTTGTGTAAAATTGACAATTTAAATGTTACATGGACTAAAGAAATCCTAGTAAAGTCACTATTATGAAACATTTAATTGATGAAAAAAAATAATGATTTAATAACTCCATAACAACGAATCAATCAATCAGAGTGCAGCTGCTCAATACAACCTTTATTTAATTACAGTTTATCAAACATATCACAAACATATTTGAAATGCAATGTAACATTTCAAACCATTTGTTGGTTTGTTTTGTTCTAAAATATATCAGAACAAGTTAATTAACTAATACTTGGCCACTTATTACTCAGGTACCTATCTAATCGTGCTACACTTTTGCAAGAGGGTACAACAGTTCTGCCAGAACAACAATTTACCCATAATACACTGCAGCATCATCAGCCAATGAGATGCAAGTCTGTATTGGTTTTATTAATCTGTTACTTTTACGCAACAATGTTTTATTGGCTGAACAAATAATTTTGGAGTAAAGCTGACAAGACACAGTCTTTTGTTGAAATTACTAAGTTAAATTAATCATATGCCGTTACTTGTGTTTGTTAAGTAAAGTGAACAAGAAATTATTTAGTAAAACTGACTCCAACCAAGTTCATTTTTTTTAGTGCAGCTTGTCCAGCTAACCACACTAAGGTTGGTATTTCTGTACTTGTAACTGAGCTTGTGTAGCTTGATGACCTTGTATTTGTGTCTATTGTTTGTGTGAATGTTTACTTTACCAGAGTGTGTGTTTGCTTTCACAGAATGTGTGTACTTTCATGGAGTTTGTGTAACTGTATGTTCACACCAGATGTGAAAAAGCTAATAAATTGGGCTATTCACGTGTAGAAACTTTACAGACACATTCTGGGGATACCGGAGACTATTTTAATATTGCTGAAAACACGTAGGTTAAGGGCCCTTTAACATGTAAATCACTCGCACTGGTCTGAATAGGGTTGTGCTGTTTAGACAACACTATTATGTATGTAGTCAGACATATGGCAGATAGCAGGCTTTCATGACGATAGTTAAGCAATATCTCTGAGTAGAAGTGGGAGATATCTCTATATCATCACGGTTGTGATTAGGCCAGAGGCACGAGGTCTTACTGTAGGCCGAGTACAGGAGGCAATCACAGCTTTGATGATTTAGAGATATATCTGCAGTCCATTAGTAAAGATAGCGCCTATTTGAACATTTTCTTGTTTCTGCATGCTTTTTCTCTCTTGAGAGGGTTTGTGGTCTTCACTTTGTGTGAAAAAGTGCATGCACCTAGACTTGTAATGAGCGCGTCTTGGACTCTTGCTCAGACCTAAACGCATGCAGCACAGACTCCTTCTAGCACCTAAACTTGTAATGCGCTTGACCCCGACTCTTTGCTTTTTTCTGAAATTATGCATTCCACCTTTAATCACACGCTCAGAATAACGGCTTTAGTTTTAAGAAGGTTGTGGTCATGACAGTGATGCCCTTAGAGTAAATTAGCTTCTTTTTTGTAGTGTTGCTTTCGTCAACGAAAAGTATGACGAAATATAGTCGTCAACGAACCTTTTTCACGTGACGAAAACGAGACGAGACGTAACGAAAATGCTGGTCATGTGACGATGACTATAATAAAATGTATAATGCAATATTGTTGACGAATAAAAACGAGACTAAAAGTGGTTTACAAAATAAAAACTAGGCTAAAATGTCTCTTCATTTTCGTTGACCAAAACGAGACGAGACGAAATGTTATAACGTTATTTCGTCTTTTACCCATCTCAGCATCTCCGCGCCCCCACCATCTGACTGCAGGTGATCACGTGTGTTGTTGGCGCTGCGTAGATCAATCAAAACATGAAAGTACCGCGAGAGTGAGTAGAAAGCATGCGGAGCAGTCTGCTCTCGCGATGCTTTGATATCATACGCCACCATTTGCACGTTAATGGGAATTTCAAACAGTGTACGCGGCAACCTCACGACATGCGGAAAGCGGAGAAAAGGGGGCGGCTATAGAGGTGAAGCGGAGTTGGTCCACAAGCCTTGCTCGTGCACCTAAGATCCTCTCCCTTTTACGGACACGACTCTTCATGGCAGTCGCTGTTGAAGATAAACACATTTCCACTAAATGCTGCACAAAACGCTTCCACTACACGAGAAACGCTGTAGCCGCGCGGCGATTCCGACCGGGAAGATGCAGCATTCTGGCTCCAAATGTAAAAGAAAAGTCCAAAATAAATCCCGTGCATCACTTTCAGGTCAGTTCAACAAGCCTGTTAAAATGTATAGCTTTGATTGCTGACACCACCAGTATAACAATGTACAAATTTATATCATGTAACAGTTGTTTAAATGACATTGTGCTGCGTTGCGTTTTGAAACATTGTAAATATATCTATGCTAAAGACATTCGTTGTTTTGTATATGTGTAATAACTACACTTATTTATTATTTAAATAAACAAAACATACTTCGCTGAATACTTGAGTATTAAATCAATCAAACACCTGTACTGTTGAGAACATAATCATACATACCAACTTTGCTTTTCTTAATAGACATCTGTTGTTTTTTTAAAGCTGACTTTTAATTTACTTACAAGAAAAACATTTAGTAATTCTCCAAAATTGCTTGGATTTATACTGACATTTAAGATCAGCTTTGTCACATTAGATTAAGCCAAAGTCCATTAGGTACACTGGTGGTAACGTACAGATGCAGAAATATAAACTATAATAATATATAATTACATATGTATGATTGTAGTTTGTGCTGCTGTCAAAATACAATTATAAATGTTAACAATAGCATATTTCTATTCTCACACATACTATAGTTGTGTGTGACCCATTTGACCTTGTGTGTGTGTGTGTGTGTGTGTGTGTGTGTGTGTGTGTGTGTGTGTGTGTGTGTGTGTGTGTGTGTGTTTGCTTAGACTACTTTTGTTTTGATTATGTAGACTCTTACGAACAGTCAAGTCACTCAGATAGTAAAATAAATATCTATTCAAATCAGAGCATCTTCCATGTCTGGAATGGATGTATTCTTGGGTCTATAAGGTAACAATAATATAACTTTTGTTTGAAATGGGTTTGGCTAAAAGAAAATATTGTTTTGTCTATAATACTATTAGGTCATTATACTATATGGGTTAAATAGAATGCATTACTAAAAAAAGACTAAATACAATTTCACTGACTAAAACTAGACTAAAATGTCATCAGTTTTCGTCGACTAAAACTAGACTAAAATAGTAATGGATAAGTCTGACTAAAATAAGACTAAAATGGCAAGAATTTTAGTCGACTAAAACTTGACTAGACTAAAAAGAGTATGACGTGACTAAAACTAATAAAAACTAAAATGACAGCTTGACACAAAGACTAGACTAAAACTAAAATGAAAACAGGCTGCCAAAAACAACACTACTTTTTTGTCCGCCAATCAAGTGACTTGTCTTAAATGAGTAAATAATGAACAAATGCACATAGAGTCAACCCGCCCCCCGATACTACCCTGTATGGATGATCTCACAGGCTGACAATAGGATGATCTCAAAATGGGCCATATCGCCCAACACTAGGTTCTAAGATGCTTCAGGACACCAGAGGTTCTCTCTCTGTCTCTCTATCTCTCTCTCTCTTTTCAGGTGGTATTGCCAGCTAAGCAGTGTGTTTGTCAGCAGCACTCACCTCTGGTCCAACAACAGAGGGTGGCTGATTAAAATGCTTCTTGTTGGATCAGTCTAGATTAAAAGCCATCACAGCACTTCTGGCCTGTGGCTGATGCTCTCTCTCTCTATCTATCTAGGGAACAGATTTCACATACAAGCATGAGCCTAAAGAGAGAGAGAGAGAGAGAGAGAGAGAGAGAAAGCACAATTCCTCTGTTGTTTCAGCATCACAATTATAACGTGTAACGGTGGGATTTGTGTGACCCAACCTAGAAGCAGTTTGCATTTGGTGTGTGCTTGCGTCCTCGGCGGCGAGAGGTTGATTAACATGCAGAGGCACACGCGTGTATACTGAAGCGCTCAGATTGAGAGCGGGGTGGGGGTGCGGGTTGAGCTTCGGCTGCTAATGGAATTTCAAGCGGATGTGGTTTATTGCTCTTCCGTGGAATCAAGAAAGGTATTTTTATGCCGGCCGTGCACTTAAAATCATCTTCCTCCGTTCCCATCCCCCATCGTCCTCCTCTGCACCGCATTCGTGGACCCATCGATCCAATCGCAATGCCGCTGCATCTTTATAGGGGTGCGTGGCGCTCCGCTTTCTGCGACTCGCGCGTTCTTCGGCCCGGCCTCACATCTAAGACACAAAGTGAGAGAAATGCTATTCCTGTTTCTATTATTCCCTAAAAAATGAACTGTGGACAGCAAGAACATCTCGCTCTTTCTGGGTGTCTGTGATGAATATATCTCGTAACAATGTGGCTGATGAAAATGACGCACATTTCCTTGTAGAGAGCTGAGCCCAATCAATAATCAATCAGAAAAGAGCTGACGCCCCTCATCCGTCAGGCAGTGGGACACATGGCTAAAAATCATTTACTGGTTTTCAGAAAATCTCCATTTGTTCTGTTCACTTGGATTTTTGTACACAATTCAGGCCAAATTTGAAATGACTTAAATAAAGTTTTTTTCCCCTAATGTTTTTTAAACAATGCAGATTGAGTTTTTTTCCTCATGATGTTTAATGGAAAGCAGAAGCTGTTGAATCTCTGAGCTGTGATTGAAATGCAGTTTCTCATCTAGTTTTGTATTTCTTCATTATCTTCAGTCTGATCAGATGTACGTGACCTGTTGTCAACTGCACACAATGAACAAGGCTCATTGAGAGACTTGTGAGTTGTGTTATTGTCATGTAAGCTTCACATCTCTCTTCAGACGCTGGGGTTTATTCTCGTCCGTGACCTGAGTGGACGGCAGAAAAGCTTTTTTAAATGGCAGTTTAAGATCCATGCGATTATTTGTGCTCTGTGGTGTCCAGAGTAAAGTTACTCTTATCATGGATGGGGGAGAGGACGATTATTGGGCCTGCTGTTTTTCTGATGAATACTTGATGGATTGAGGTCCGCATTGGCTGACAGGCATGATGGGAAAAAAGCCAGAGAGAGCGAGCGAGCGAGAGAGGGGGGAAATAGTAGGCGATACAAACACATTAACTCTCAGGCCCGTGGCCATTCGCCCCTCAGAATACAAATAAGAGCTCCTGCCGCTGGGGTGACATCAGTCTACGGCTACAGTCGGCTATCACACAGAACATACGCACGCTTCAGACCTCACATCACTCATCAACTCCCGCTTTACCTCACCCATTAACCTCCTTCATTATTATCAAGCACACGCCAGCCGCCTGATCTGAGATCTGTTTATCTCAGCAGGTGAAATCCTCTTCCTACTGTACTAATTGCATGATACATTACAGTAGTTCTCCAAATACAGCTGTAACGTCATGCTGATGTGCATGTATGAATTCATTGTTAATTCTCATACTTATATTGGTGATGTTTGCATTAATATACGTAGAGTATATAACACATACAGTTTATAACTGGAACCTCAAACACTAGAGGTTGAAACTATAGCATCTGTAAGATGAGTTAGATGAGACTAGGGCTGTGCAATAAATTCTGTGTTTTGGACAATTTTAGGTGTTTTGCTGTTGCACGCTGTATGGTTCTGTAACTACTAACCTGTGTTCTGTTGAGTTTTTTTTAGCGGCTGCTATAAATACTTTCTTCTGTTAATGCAGGAATGATTTTGTTTCATACATTAAGTCAGCGTCTGTGATTTGATGTGGCTGCATTGTTTCTGAGAAAAGAAACTTATGAGTTTGTGTAAATAGATTAGGCCGATACAATAACTGCAGGCATGAAAAATATAATAATATACTGCACACATTACACAACATTTAACAAAATAATCACACTGCATAACATGACTTTCTTACTTTGTATTTATGTTTTGTTTTCAGTACAAATGTCTACAAATTCTTAAATCAAGAATGCATTTAAGTTTTTAGACAAAAAATACACAATTTACGTGAATTTGTGCTTAAAACAAGCAGAAAAATCTGCCAATGGGGTAAGATATTTGTTCTGAAAACAAGACAAAAATACTAAGTAAGCCGTCATTTTTTGCAGTGCACATAATTTCGACAACCCAAAATCTTGACCAAAGTCAGTTTCTTTCTTATAAAAGTGTTGAGAGTCTCTCCAAACATAAAGCATCTTTTGTTTTCCAGAGGTGCTGCGAAAAACCCTGAAAATCCTCCAAAATGGCACTTCAGGTAACTAGTGGCTCTTAGAGAAATGGAAGCACTACACCGTTGCCAAATATGTGATTGAAGGCATCCTGCTTTCCCTCAGGTCCTGGCAGCACATGAAACAGCCATATGAAGCTGTCCAAGAGAGTTAGCGATCAGCCAGTGAATCGCTGTGTTTGCTAATGAGTCTGTTTAGCAGCTCCCAAACTGAGTCCATCTTCCTCTCACAGATCCGGCTGTACTCACAAACATCTCTACAGGTTTCACCTTGGTTTCTATCTTTTAGTAGTTGAGTTGGTTTGTGCTCTAGCCTCTTTATAAATATATATTATCTACAAGTTGACTGACAGGATTTTTGAAGGCTGATATGAAAATAATGCTGTGCACTGTACAGATTGAGTCGAGTTCAGTCAAGTGTTCACATTTTGACCTGAAATATGAGTTTGTCCACACAGAAGATGAGTAAAGATGAGATTGATGGATGTACTGGCATCATCTCTTCTCAAGGTCAGTGGTGTTATCTGGAAGTGTAGATGTTTCATCTTGGGTCCAAAGCCTGTGGTGTTGGATGAGACTCCAGCCACCTGCTCGCATGGGGAAGGCCGTTGATTCCTGTCTGGTTGTGCCAAGAGGGACCGACTTTCCCACCGTACAACATCGGCAGAATCCCAGAAAGGCTGCCAATCGCAGCGTCTGCCAAAGACCCAATTTCTCCGTCTGCAGTTCTTTAACTGCTTTGGAAAGTGTTTTGGGGTGCAGATAGCCCAAAACCATTTTATTTTGTCCGTCCCTCTCTCTCTTGCGTTTCAGGACAAGCTTGCTTTAATCTGCTGTTATTGCTGCCGTCCTCTCAAAAGGCGTATCAATTCACGTCCGCCACGGTCTGATTCCCATCTTGTATCATCAGCCGATGGCGGGCGGGCGGGAGGGTGATGAAAAGCCGGCTGGACGGTAAACGCTTTTCTTTGGGCTTTAGGAGATCTCTATAAAGATTTAGTGGCTGATTGTAATCATGCTATAATTGGAGAAAGCAAAGGCAGATCTGAATTTTAATAAAGATTTAAATCAAGTCAAAACTGAGTTTATATTTTTATTGTGATGTATGATGGAAAGAGCACAGCATTATTATCAGTAGAGTAAAAACATTGAGATATTTTAGTGGAAATGGGCTCAAAGTAGTCGTGCAGAATCTAATTTAGTAATTTTGTGAGCAGGGCATGTTTTTATATGAGATCAGTGTTTGGTTAGAAATCTGTGTCTGATCATCAACATGAAGGTCACAGATCTTGATGGAGGTGAAAGTTAGGATGGTAACATCTTATTACTTGTCATCAACTCGTATTGTCACGAGGCCTAAAACCCCTAACGTTGTGTTCCCGTTTCATTTCGCCCACAGAAACCTCGCCGTTGTGGCTGCGTTTGGCCTTGCAGCAGCACAATAAAAGATTAGCCCCAGACACGCCATTATTTCCAGTGATGGTACTCGTATATCATGTGTGGGGAGATGCCGGTGCGCGGTGTGGAATATAGAGTAGGGCTGTGTAACGCTAAAGCAGAGCACAGATACAAGTGAAATACTAAATGAATTTAAGACAGAGGCTCACAAAACTCCAAGAATCAGCACAGCGTGAACTGAGTCACAGAAAGATGAAGGCAAACCGCTTCTGTGTCTTCTGGGGCCGTCGGCGTTTTAACTTTGAAATATCGCAAAGGACATTCATGTACATATGACTGTGAATGCAAAATAACTTTGTAGACTTCAATTCCTATTTCTTGACATAAAAGCAGGAAGGACTGAGACTTTTCTTTGTGCTGAATGCTTGTCCTGAGGCAGAGACGTCCACTTCGTCTATCCATCAAAAAAGACTGAAATATTGACGAAAGATTCACAGATAGCCTGTATTCACTGAACAGAGAGAGAGAGAGAGAGAGAGAGATCTCAGATGGCTGAATTATTGCTGATGGTCAAACAGTATGATATTTAAGCTCAGCTGCATTTCGTTATGCATTGTATTGTAATAGTGTTGACTTGTGTTGAACAATGAGTGATTGGGTGTGTGTTTATAGAGCAGCACACACACACACACATTATAATGATGCTCTTTCATTAGTGTCTAATAGAAACTATAAACGCTCTCTATAGACCGATACTCTGAGCTCGTCTATCGATCGTGGTGCTGATGGAGCAAATATAATCTGCACATCAGCATTAATGCCTCTCTCATTGGCTGCACTCGTCCTGTCTCATAGTGTTTGCGGTGTGGTTGCTAATGTATTCAGGGTTGTTGCTATGGTGCAGGATGACTGTTTACCCCTAAAGTCTCAATACCATCTGACTTTATTCCTCTTTTAATGTTGTACTGCTATATAAAGTTTCTCATCACCTCTGAAGCTTGGCCAACAGACAATCACAGTGGCCGCAACACATTCCCTGGCCTTCTATAAACATAATTGGCTGGCTCTGTCTAGGTTATTTGCATAAGGCGATCTGATTAGCTGACGCACGCATTGCGCTTGAAAAGTTGAGAAATGTTCAACTTCTGCCGCAAGCAACAGGAGTGATGCGGCGCCGACGGATCCACAATTCAGTTCGGCAATGCATGACATCACCCATTAAAAGTGAATGGGAAGCGTTAACGCTTACGCCCCGTGTGAATGCACTGTAAGGGTCACCTGTGCTATTTTCCATAGCAAACCTCTGAGACTCTGATAGACGTAGAGATTTATAAAAGTGTCTGAAGTAATGTGGAGGAGAAGCTGAGGCTCATCTGTCATCATGACCTTTTTCTGAAATAACATCAGATGTTTAGTGACAACACAGAGACGCCGTCACCTTTATAAAGCGTTACAGGACCGGGTGACGGCCGCTCGCTGTCGTTTGCTTTGACTTTAGGTGTTTATTCTGCTTTGTGGAGATGTATGACACGTTCTGTCAGATGGTTAGGCATAACGCTGGGACATTTATGTGGGAAATGAGGAATTGTGGGTAATGTGTTTCATTGCTCTTAGGCCAGAACAGGTTAATTCATCACACAAATGTCTGCGTGCATTAGTATACTGTAGTGTATAAGTGTGATAACTGTGTTACAGATCACCAGACCATCAAATGACTTCAAGGTTAAAGAAGAGAGAAATAAATCAAGATGTAGAAGTCAGTTCTCCAGCTGTAAATTACTTTCTGACATTTTACTTTTTTAAGATGTCAAATAAATCTTTAGTGTCCCCAGAGTACATATGTGAAGTTTTAGCTCAAAATACCACACAGATCATTTATTATAGCATGTTAAAATTGACACTTTGTAGGTGTGAGCAAAAATGTGCTGTTTTTGGGTGTGTCCTTTAACATACATAGTAGGGATGTGCATCGATGCATCGCGCTCCCATTAAAAAGACCTGTCTGAAATCGATTCTGAATCGTAAGGCTCCGATTCAGTGTTTCATGCACAGCTTGTGCATGTACTACGGCTCCGTGATCAGTGGGAAGTCCTTATCAATCTAAAATCACTACAAGTTTGACTCGTTTATAACGATCATTTAAAATATTCTTTATTATCATGAAAATACCTGAAACAATCTGAAGAACAGCGATATAAATATTCCTTTAGACATTTCCTGGAATAGTGTTTGGTATATTACTTCTTCTGTGGCACAAATGGTGTTTCTAAGCGAGAGCGCCCCCTGGCTTTTGGATGTGCCTGCATTTCACCGTAATTCATTCAAATTCATTCATTGAGAAAACGCGCATTTGCCCGATTAATTGTCACAACCCTAATACATAGACATCACATTTTGTGTTGTTTGCACCATAAAACTTAATTCTGTGTACCTGAAACCTGTTGTACACAAACGTGGACAATTACACTGCTTCATGTTCAAAGAAAAATATTTGAATATTATATTTACTTAAGAGGTTAAAATGCAAATAAGCTGATCTCTGCACTAAATGTCAATGCTGTGGTTGGATAGTGCAGATTAAGGGGCGGTATTATTATAATAAAATCCCCTTCTGACATCACAAGGGGAACCAAATTTCAATGAGCTATTTTCACATGTTTGCAGAGAATGGTTTACCAAAACTAAGTTACTGGGTTGATCTTATTCACATAGGTTGATAAAAGCACTGGAGACCCAATTATAGCACTTAAACATGAAAAAGTCAGATTTTCATCATATGTCCCCTTTAAAGAGAAAATTTGTGATCTGTTTAGCTACCAGAGATTTGAAATGATACATTATGAAATAAATCTTACTGTAATAAAGATAAACAGAAGAGTATAAATACGCAGCATATGTGACAAATATGTAAAGCAGCTTGTGTTTTTTGTCCATCAATTCAGTGGCTTGTCATAGATAAATAAGTTAAAAAAGAGCAAATGAATAAGGAAACTAATGCACTGCCCCCATACTAGCGTGTATCGGGGATCTCACAGGCAGATGATGGGATGGATATGAGGCAAACTCAAGTGTTTTCACCTGGACTAACTTTAACAAGTCTTTGAAAGTTCCCTAAATGAAGTGCAGCATTTCAATGAGGTGGTTACTTTAAAGACTTTAGTGTTGTATGGTTTACTGGTTTTATTTATGCTGCTGTTGTTGTTGTCACTATTAGTTAACTGTTTAATATATACGTACATAATATTTATTTAATGCTGTGTGTCGATTGTCATTGTGAATGAGATGTGTTCATTGAGAACATGTGGCAGTGTTTAGTTTAACTGTTGATCTAGTCAATGGTTATTTTGTTATGTTTTGGTCTGTTATAATCAGAGATTTAAGATAATGGTTTAAAGTGTAATAAGCTGACTAATGTATGTGACTAATGACTAATGTTGTTATGTGTGAGTCGTGTCAGGTTTGTGTCATACGGGTGAGAAACCCAGACGGATCTTAATTTGGTGGATTTAGTGGTGTTTAAAGTCTGTCTAATCCCTTGCATAGCTAATCGCTCATCACAATTCAACTGCAGACCTCTCCATGTTTGCCGATGTTGATTTGTGATTCAAAACAACACCCAGGACTGTTGTCGCAGAAATTACACTTTTGTGCTGATATGGGTGTAATATTCCCGAACCAGCTTTTAACGAATCAGATGAAGCTGCTTAACTAGTTTTTATAAGCCTGTTTTACTAAAGTTCCTTTTATTTTTTTAGATCCTGAAAAAAGTAGCAAAATAAGATTTAAAGCATTTAGTTTCAGTTAAGAAGTATATATATACACGTTATCAGGTTATCTCTTGCTCAATGTTGTTATGTAAATATATAAATATGAATGTTTAGAACAATAGTTGATTTCTTTAAATCCTCTTGATTAATTCATAAAGAGTTTTTTCATTGTAAATGAATGACAGATGCCCGTAGACTGATGTTTAGGTGTTGAAAGGGAAGTTAGTTTGACATTTTTATGCATCTGGCAGACCCTTATGATCTATTCAAGCTCTTCATTTGATCAGAGATAAATCACAGCACTACATGGATTTTGTGAGTTATCCAGTTGAGGATGAAATGTGATTGTCATTTACCTGTCATTTCATTATGTCAATTAAAGCCTTCAGAGCCCTAACTGGGATCACATTGCATTTCGTAGAAAATTCAATCAGTGTCCTGTGAAAAATGACACACGGGTCCAATTCTCCAGCAGTCCCCTTGGATCCTAATTGAATTGGCGCATCACATGACCATAGGCGGCCCGTCGTCAGACTTCATGCATTATTCCTAAGGCATGTTTTACTCTGCGCTCTATTCATATTTAATGAGGAATAGAGGATGTCATTGGCTGGTTTTAGGCCGTTTGCTTGGATCTGTAATTATGCGTGTTGCCTGATGACATGATGTGACTAAACTAAATGAATGGCCTCAGTGATGACATTGGTCTATGCATCAGAAAATGTCCTTGTGTTTATTGGAGAGGACTTTCCAATGAGCTGCTTCCATCATTAAATCCCAGCACCGCCTGACCGAGACGTTTAGAGGAGAGCATGAGAGTTTGACTGCCACTATAGAGCACATCAGATTATTCACAGGGGATTTTTTTATACATGAATATCAGTCATGTGACCTTTTACATCATTCCAGTTGCCTGCCGCCATCTTGAGTACCTACTGAGTACCAGTAAGCTACTGACAAGCATTGGCTAGCTTGCTACGATTTACGATTTCTTATCTTTTACTGTCTATGATTCTTACGGATACAGGAAAGGGCTATGAAAGACAACATGTCACACCTCGACTGTTATGAAAAGAAACGTTACTTTAAAAAAATATATTGGTTAGGGTGTGATGCCTACTCGATCCCTAATGCGTTCTTCCAGCCGCTGTCCGCTGCTACCGAACTACCACTATTTTACAACACTAAGAAGGCGCGACACAACATGAAACTTTGCTTGAACCTTAATCTCTATACATGAACTCGAGCATTGAGAACAACGAATTATCCTTGCATTTTTATGGAACTATGCTTTAGGAGCTATCCATGTAAACTCTCCTCCCTCCTTACGTCGCATTTGAAGATCAATACATCTTGACTGGGAAGATGGCGGTGAGCGGAAGCCAAATCAACCAAACTCAGTTGTTCAAAATCTTCTTTTAAGCAAACTCTGTGTACACAAACAATATTCTCAATACTCGAGTTCACATATAGAGACACAGGCGATACTTCGAGCAAAGTATCATGTTGTGTCGAGCCTTCTTAGGCTGTAAAAATAGCGATTTTGATGCTCACAACATATTGAAGGCATAGCTTCTAGTTCTTCTGCAACCACTTCAGGTCCACAAAATGGCGGAAGACAAGTGATTGATGTCAGCTGATATTCATAAAGATTAGATTGTGAATAAATTGTGAGTTTGTGAGTCTTTCTTGTGTTACTATAGTGTATTCTCTGGCTTCATACAGAGGAAATGAAACCGCACACAGATGACTGCAGATGAGTCTCACTGATGAGAATCTGAGTGATTTAGTTTTTAATACGTCACATTTTACAGCTTGTCTCTGGTTGCCAAGCAACAAAACTTTGCAGGTTTATCATAGAACTCAGCTGATGTGCAAGCATGTGTGCGTGTCTGTGTGTGCGCGTCCATGTGTGTGCATGCATAATTAAACTGGGACCGACCTGGATCTGACTGACCATTTAAAACATAGACTCGGATCTGTACTGGTCCCGTGTCCTCCGTGAAGACCTCTAGTGCATACAACTCTGCTCAAGTTCAGAAACATGGACACAGTGCTTGTGTTTCGTCGCACCCAATTCATCGAGAAACAGAGAGCGTACGCACCAAACTTATCGGAAGAAATGTGCTTGCATGCAAAATCTCATGATCAAAGAGTGTCATTAAAACAAACAAAATAGACAAAATATGATGCCAGATATACTTGGGTGGTTGTTAATATATCTGATTGGTGTAATTTGGACAATCTAACCATGCAACACACAAATGATAGACACATAAAATAAATGCAAGTTATCACAACTATGGATATTGCATATACTGCCATCTCGACAATGATACATTTTCGCTATATTGTGCAGCCCGTGTGTGTGTGTGTGTGTGTGTTTGTGTTTGTTTGTGTGTGTGTGTGTGTGTGTGTGTGTGTGTGTGTGTGTGTGTGTGTGTGTGTGTGTGTGTGTGTGTGTGTGTGTGTCACTCCTTACGAGCATGCAGATATCCTCAATTTATTTTGATTTGTTCAATTAAAGATCGATTAAAATCGGAGAATCAGTTTGTTGTTGTTTGTTTTATCCAGCACTATTTGCGGTGAAGCTGTCTGAAGTAAATCTTGTGGAGAGCGGCACAAACTCGACTGTATTTATTTTCATAGGCTTTTGAAAGTTTCTGTAAGAACATGAGAGGAGCTTTGAACTTCAGCAGTGAGAGACTTCACCATCCAACCCAGGGCTCTTTCAGTTCCTTTAGTAAATCATGTAATTGGGGTGAGATCAGGTTTTAACTTCAGCCTGCTGACATTTGCTTAATCTCACATTGAGTGTTTAAAGTCATCACGCTGACTGGAGTCTCTGAAGAAAAACCCTGCTTCTCTAAGTCAACTGAAGCACTTTAGATTCATATACTCACATCTCATATTCACCTGTTACCTGGAGAAATGCACACTGTTATTATACAGTAATATGGGATGGATTTGACAGTGTTCTGGTATATAATCAGTACATATTCATTAATATAAGACTGAGCTCAGACCGTTGCATGAGTTTGCTGTTATGATTATGAGTTTATGCACAATTGACTTGATGATTATATCCAGAGATTTATTGATCCGGTTAGGTACAAATGAAACGTATAACCTTCAGAGGAAGCATGAAGTCTCTGGAGACACATTAACTGTTATACATTCACTCAGACATTAAAGGTTGCTTTTAGAAATGAAATGAGATATAGTTTTATATGAGCTTTGCAGAAAGTTAAAGGTGAATCCTGACTGACTGATGTACAGCAGAGAGGAGAGACATCACAACCACTTAACTTTACTGATGTTTCAGTCCACAGGCTCCTCCTGATTCATTCATTTATATTTGTGCTTCATGAGTTAATGTGTCCTTTACTGGACAGATAGTGAAGAGGACAGGCTGTTTAACTTCATTATATTATTTCCTCTTTGTTCATAGAGAACATGTTAGTCTATGTAAACTAAGCAGTGTGTTATGAGAGGTTGTTTTATATTATAAAACGGGCAGTTCTGGTTCTTCATTCTGATTGGTTGAAACGCGTTCTAAGCCGTGATAAAATACACTGGTAACCCCACGGTTCAGACCACATTACATAAGTATCACTGCGCCACTGTTACTGCGTATTGATTTATGAAAATAAACACCACAGTCTTAAATCATATTTTTAATTTGTCTACAATTGCACAATTAATGGCGATATCCAGATGAATGTCAATAAATATTGTTGAGTCATCTCGTTGATAAAGAGAAAACGTTGTCTGAGGATTTTATTACTCAAGTTCATACGTCCGCTATTATCCACTGGGTGGCGATCTTACCCAACTTAAACACTGACGCATTCACTGAAAACACCGTGTAGTACTGTATAAAATGCACTGGTAACCCACTGCTTCTCGGGGTTTATTGCTTTAATAAATGTGTCACAGCTGAACTAGATTCACCTCAGATGTCTTATTGCAGCCACTACATCATTTGTGTCCTTAATATGTTTTACCATGAATCATGGTGTGTGTGTGTGTGTGTGTGTGTGTGTGTGTGTGTGTGTGCGTGCGTGCGTGCGTGCGTGCGTGCGTGCGTGCGTGCGTGTGCATGCGTGCGTGTGCATGCGTGCGTGTGTGTGTACCTGGTAATTATCACGTTAAGATAGGAATAGCAGTATTTTTGTGACCTTGTGGGGACATTTTGATGTCCCCATGAGGAAACAAGCTTATAAATCAAACAGAATGATGTTTCTTGAAAATGTGAAGTAGGAGAAAGGTTTTTGTGATGGTTGGGGTTAGGGAATGGGGCAGGTAAGGGGAATAGAATATACAGTTTGTACAGTATAAAATGCATTACGTCTATGGAATGTCCCCACAAAACATGGAAACCAGAATGTGTGTGTGTGTGTGTGTGTGTGTGTGTGTGTGTGTGTGTGTGTGTGTGTGCTCTAGAAGGGTGGGCTGGCAGATATCCTGGATGGGCAATACTATATATATGAGATTAGATTAATGTAATTAACAAACTTAGATTAGAATACATTTAAACACCATGTTTTGCATGGCATATTAACAAGCTTAGAAGGTTTATGAATTCATTAATTAATGAAAATAATGCATATAAAGTAATCTAAAGCAAACGTGAACAGTTCTAAATCTAATGCTGTCATCCACGCTTGTCTTCATTTTCAGTTTTTATTTTGATCATCACAGTCATCATACATTTTTGGTTTAATTGTAAAGGGTCATGTTTATCCTCTTGTCTTGAATTTAGGCGGCATTTTTATTTATTTTTGGGTTGTGAGTCGTGTTCATCATGAGTTGTGAGTGACATTGCTTTCTGCCACAAAAATCCTGACATTTTCTGGTGTTGATTGGTAAGGACCCTCCCTTAAACTCTTAACATAGCCCACCTCAGATTGCTTTTAACCAATGTATAAATTGTAGTAAAATAAAAATATGAAAGATGTGTTTGACTAAATTCTGATTGGGTGGGCAGACAGACGTTTGGGTGGGCTAGAGACGGCCCTGTTCATTTATGCTATAATTCATGGATGAATATGTTAATAAATGCATCTGATGTTATTGATTTACTGCTGATGTTTTCAGTGAAAGATGCTTTAGTGTCGAGTCACAGCGTCCTCTTGAGTCTTTATTATTCCTCACATCTTGTTTCAAATGCTGTTAGTTGTTTTTATGATTAAATTCGTCTTTATCTTTAAAACTCTTTAAATACACACAGACAGTGTGACAATAACATATGTTTGTGTGTGTGTGTGTGTGTGTGTGTGTGTGTGTTGGGATTAAATTAGTATTAAGCGTGTAATGGTCCAGTGAAGTTAATCTGTTATCAGGTCAAACATATGAATCATTTACTATCAGTCAGAAACAAACTTGTCAAGCCTTATTTGTTTGTTTGCATGTAGAGATTTTTAAAAAGGGTGTGACATCTGTGATGGGGTGGCAGGGGGGTGATGTTCTCGGCCCTTTCTCAGCGCTGGCACGCACGGCCGATTGGCCTGTAATTTATGCGTCTCCTCAGGGGAGGATAATTGTCGAGTCGGACGAGCTTTGACCTGTGACCGATCCCGCTGGCATCCGCAGGCAGCCTCGACTCTCCAACTGCTGTCAGGAGCCTGTGACAATAGAGTCGACAGATTGGCCCTTTATGGGCTTTTGAGGCGCCTGTCATATGGGGGGACAGTTGGTGAATGGAGCTCATTGTATGTCATCAGTCAGGGGCCCTGCAACAATGAGACCCTTAAAAAAAACAAACTGAGGAAGTGAAAGCGAGCGATGAGAGCCGAGGTCAGCGCTCCTCTTGACCTTTATCATCCTGAATCCTTACACTACTGTGTGTGTGCTTTCATTTACAGTTTGATTTGTAAGATTGTGTAGTAAAGTCATATGAGATGCTGGTTGGGTGGATAGAGATACAGTGAACATACAGTATGAGCAAAGCTTTCCTTCTGAGCTCAGGATAAAGAAAGAAATGAGATATTCTTGGCTTTTCAAGGCAATATTGAAATCCCCAGCAGTGTGTCAGGAAAGAGACGGATATTTTACATTTATACTCGTGTTTAGTAAAGAGAAGCTTAAGGGTATTATGGATAAGGATACATCGCTGACACGAGTCAGAATATACATCTTCACTTCTGCCACAGGTGTATTTCTACTGATGTGGAGTTTTGGGTTAGGGTTGTATCTGTGAGAAAATCTTTGGTGATGTTTCTTTATCTGTGCCCTTAAATCCTAAAAAATGCTCACGCTCATGAATAATAAACTATGATCTATAATAATTCAGTTTATATACTACTTTATATTACTGTGTTGACCTGAAATGTTTTAAAATCTTTTCAGTCATCAGAAATATCTCCATGACTGTGTGTTTATTACTAATGCATTTACTAATGCTCTCTTATGATTGGCTGATGACCGTGTATATCAAGTGAAAAAGTGAAGAATAATATTAATTTAATGAATAATATCACTGTAATAATACATTGTCAAGAAAGCAACAAACAAAACAGCTTTTATGTCATTGAATTTCTTAACTGGTATTTTATGTCAGAATAATTCATATTTTGTTGTTATAGTTTATGAAATAGCTGTGTTGAAAAAGTGCTGTTTATCTATGCATTTACTCACGCATTAACTTTATCAAACTGCGACAGCTCACAGAGGTAAAAAATAATTAATTAATCTACACAGACATTTATTTAGATGTTTTTAGTAAAATAATGTTTATCTAGTAAATGTTAATATAACTTAGGGGAAATCTTGTTAAAAGTAAGCTATATGTGGTACATGTGGTGTGCTTCAGCCTTTAATGGGCCTGGTATACTTTTTTTTCAAAGTATACTCACTTGGGCTTCACTGCGGCTAAAAAAATTGATAAATGAAGAAAAGTAGCGGATCCATCTTTGCAAACAAAGTGTAGAACAAACGACAAGAAAACAAAGAACAGAAATCAAACATTATAGTGATGAAAATGATCCACAGCTTTTTGTTCTTGAAAGAATTGTTTGAAGTGGAGTTTCCAATTTCAATATTTTCATCAATCCGATATTACAATACCGATACCTGATGATGGGGACATATCATGCAAATCTGACTTTATGTTGAAGTGCTATAATTGGGTCCCCAGTGCTTCTGTCAACCTAGAAAATGTAAAAAAAAGATCAACCCAGTAACTTAGTTTTGTCAAACCATTCTCTGCAAGCATGTGAAAAAAATAGCTTCTTTAAATCTGGCTCCCCTTGTGATGTCAGAAGGGGATCTTATTACAATAATATCACCCCTTAATCTGCACTATTTAACCACGGCACAGCGATTTAGTGCAGAGAGAGAGAAAATAATTGACAGCACAATTGAGTTTCAATTTCAACAAACCACCATTATGGTGATCATCAGTGTTTGTATTTCAAAGGACACACCCAAAAAGGGCACATTTTTATCTGTGGGGTATTTTGAGCTAAAACTTCACATACACACTCTGGGGACACCAAAGATTTATTTGACATCTTAAAGTCTTGTGAAATGTCCTGTTTAAATATTAGGGAAAATATCTGTAAACAGATCTATCGGTCGATCTCTAATGATGATGTTTTCTGCAAGTGTTGTTTTGAGTTGTGTAGTGGTGAATGTTAAACACACACACATGTGATGATGTAAAGTAGTTGATCTTTGATGAAGGTTTTATGGGTTAAATCACTGTCTTACAGGAACTCAAGGGTTTGTCCACTGATTTTGGTCGAGTCTGTTCTCTGTTTTTCTCGAATAACTCAACGTGATCCTCATACGAATCATATTCATGTGATATATTGTTATGTTATTTGTGTGTTGTTTGTTTTTCAGAGCAGTCAGGTTAGACTTGTGTAAAGAAATCACTTGGGAATTGGCTGAATAACACAAATGTGAGATTTGAGGTCTGTGTTGTGCTGTCTCGTGTCTAATCGGATCCCAGGCGTTTCTGGCTGTAGGAGCGAATGGGAAAGAGGGGTGAAATTGAAAAATCAATGTGGCATAGCAAGATGGCTGACAGGGTTTTGGGAACAGGTGCAGGTTTAGAAAATGGCTGGAGAAAAGTGTTGTCAGAAGCCGTTGTCCTGCGTGTCATTTAAGATTGATGTGTTGATGCTGTCAGAATAAGAGCTGAAGAATAAATGCATGTGTTCACTTCTGACTGTGACCGTGTGTGCGTCTGTGTGCTTCAGTATATTGTGTGTTGTGTGTCTGATGTTGGTCATTTGATCAGTGTTGTTATGATTATAGCTGCTCTTCATTTAAACTAAATATCTTATGTGTGTCGACACAACAGGGATGATAAATGTAAACTCATGCTGGACTTGTGTTGGATCTAACAGGGCACAAACACAGCTGTTGAGTTAAATTTAACCAGGAAATGTCATGAAACAACAACACCCAGCATTTTGGGTTGAAATAACCGACCATAGGTTAAATTACAGCCTAATAGGTTGTGTTCATCCACTTCTTGACCCAACACTGGGTTGAAAATAACCCATCATCAGCTTTAGTGATTGTTACAGAAACAGAAACATGAAGACAGCGCTAAAGAGTTTGTTTTTGTGCTCTTTATTGTGTTTTCATCACTTTATTTATCAAATGTTATTAGCAGTATAGTTTAATAACGCTCTTCTTCTTTCACTGCTTAATAATGTGATGAACAAAACTTTTCTGTAAAAGCATCTATCATTGTAGAAATCTTTATACAACATCTTCATTGTTACTTTAGCTGTTTTGTCTGCTTCCTGAAATGTATTATTGATTGAGTTTTCTCTTGGATATGAATGTCAAGACACAGCGTCGTGTAAGATCTGTACTGTAGTAGCTCTGTTCAGTTCAGACAAAGACCTTTGAAAGATCAGCTGAGGAGATCTTCAGAAGAGTCTCAGTGTGACCCAAGAGGTCTCAGACTTCTGATCTGATGAGTTCTCGTACACCCTGTGGTCTGATGTTTAGTCGTCTGATCCGATGAGATCTCACGCACCGTGCGGCCTGATGTTTAGTCGTCTGATCCGATGAGATCTCACCCACCGTGCGGCCTGATGTTTAGTCGTCTGATCCGATGAGATCTCGCGCACCCTGCGGTCTGATGTTTAGTCGTCTGATCCGATGAGATCTCACGCACCGTGTGGCCTGATGTTTAGTCGTCTGATCCGATGAGATCTTGCGCACCCTGTGGTCTGATGTTTAGTCGTCTGATCCGATGAGATCTCACGCACCGTGCGGCCTGATGTTTAGTCGTCTGATCCGATGAGATCTCACGCACCGTGTGGCCTGATGTTTAGTCGTCTGATCCGATGAGATCTCACGCACCGTGCGGCCTGATGTTTAGTTGTCTGATCCGATGAGATCTCACGCACCGTGCGGTCTGATGTTTAGTTGTCTGATCCGATGAGATCTCACGCACCGTGCGGTCTGATGTTTAGTCGTCTGATCTGATGCAATTTCGTGCACAGTGCGGTCTGATGTTTAGTCGTCTGATCCGATGAGATCTTGCGCACCCTGCGGTAGGGCTGGGCGATATGACTCAAAAAATTATCGAGAAAATGTTTTCCATATCAGTCGATATCGATAATTATCATGATAAATAACAAATCTTTACTCCTGTCAAATTTAAAGGCAGATTTTTGCTCCTGAATGAAAATTGTAAAAACCAGACAGTTAATAATGGTTTTAAACTACTTTTTATTCAGAACATGACAAATACAAAAACTAAAATCTTGTTTTAATGCATCTGTATTAAATGTAAATCTATTTGTTATGAAATCAACACATTTCTGACACAAAAGCAGCAGACTACTGTCCCTTTAAGACCCAAGACAGACTGCTTTAAGTTTCAATATACTGAGTAACAGCTGTTTATGTTCACTTAAACAAGAAAGAAAACTTAGTTCAGTGATCACGCGTGTGTTATACATATACGAGCTATACACGCTGATAAATGGATGTCAAGGGTGTCACTTTGCTGTGGGAGCGCACATACCCAAACACTATATTCACTGCAGTGGTGGATCTGCTGCTTTTCCTCAGTTTCCTGAATTTGTGAATGTCCTGTAAATATACTTTTAAAGCTGGGCGGACGTGTGCGTGCGCAAGGCGGACGCTGAATGAAAGTAAAGTATACTGCACGCACCTGTGTCTGCTGTGTTTGACGAACCCTGTTTGCGCGTCCAACATTACACACAAGAAAATGTTTCCGCGCATTTGGATTCCGTGATTCCGTCCGCGTTATCCGCATCGCGAAAATCATAGGTCTCTACTAATAAATGAATAACTTGCCTCATCTTCCACTCCTTCAAGTCTGACTGTCACTGTGATTGTAAACCAAGAGCGCGTGCCGCATCCGGAAGTGCTCGCGCAACATTACGCACAGTGCTTAAACATTATCGATCACTTATCGAACTGTCCTTATCGTTTTATCGAAAAAGTTTATATCGGTAAAATTATCGTTATCGAATTATCGCCCAGCCCTACCCTGCGGTCTGATGTTTAGTCGTCTGTTCTGATGAGATCTCACGCACAGTGCGGTCTGATGTTTAGTCATCTGATCTGATGCAATTTTGTGCACAGTGCGGTCTGATGTTTAGTCGTCTGATCCGATGAGATCTTGCGCACCCTGTGGTCTGATGTTTAGTCATCTGATCCGATGAGATTTCACGCACCGTGCGGCCTGATGTTTAGTCGTCTGATCCGATGAGATCTCACGCACCGTGCGGCCTGATGTTTAGTCGTCTGATCCGATGAGATCTTGCGCACCCTGCGGTCTGATGTTTAGTCGTCTGTTCTGATGAGATCTCACGCACCGTGCGGCCTGATGTTTAGTCGTCTGATCCGATGAGATCTTGCGCACCCTGCGGTCTGATGTTTAGTCGTCTGTTCTGATGAGATCTCGCGCACAGTGCGGTCTGATGTTTAGTCATCTGATCTGATGCAATTTCGTGCACAGTGCGGCCTGATGTTTAGTCGTCTGATCCGATGCGATGTCCCGCATCCTGTGGTCTGATGTTTGGTCGTCTGATCCAATGCGATCTCGTGCACCGTGCAGTCTGATGTTTAGTCGTCTGATCCGATGAGATCTCACGCACCGTGCGGCCTGATGTTTAGTCGTCTGATCCGATGAGATCTCACGCACCGTGCGGCCTGATGTTTAGTCGTCTGATCCGATGAGATCTTGCGCACCCTGCGGTCTGATGTTTAGTCGTCTGTTCTGATGAGATCTCGCGCACAGTGCCGTCTGATGTTTAGTCATCTGATCTGATGCAATTTCGTGTACAGTGCGGCCTGATGTTTAGTCGTTTGATCCGATGCGATGTCCCGCATCCTGTGGTCTGATGTTTAGTCGTCTGATCCGATGCGATCTTGCACACAATGTTGTCTGATGTGTTTAGTCGTCTGATCCGATGTGATCTCGTGCACCGTGTGGTCTGATGTTTAGTCGTCTGATCCGATGTGATCTCGTGCACTGTGTGGTCTGATGTTTAGTCGTCTGATCCGATGTGATCTCGTGCACCGTGTGGTCTGATGTTTAGTCGTCTGATCCGATGCGATCTTGTGCACCGTGCGGTCTGATGTTTAGTCGTCTGATCCGATGTGATCTCGTGCACCGTGTGGTCTGATGTTTAGTCGTCTGATCCGATGCGATCTTGCACACAATGCTGTCTGATGTGTTTAGTCGTCTGATCCGATGTGATCTCGTGCACTGCGTGGTCTGATGTTTAGTCGTCTGATCCGATGTGATCTCGTGCACCGTGTGGTCTGATGTTTAGTCGTCTGATCCGATGTGATCTCGTGCACCGTGTGGTCTGATGTTTAGTCGTCTGATCCGATGCGATCTCGTGCACCGTGCGGTCTGATGTTTAGTCATCTGATCCAATGCGATCTCATGCACCGTGCGGTCTGATGTTTAGTCGTCTGATCCGATGCGATCTCGTTAGGTTATGAGAGGTTTGTCCATACACATGAACACACACAACACACATGGCTGTAATTGAAGAGGTTAAATAATTTATGAGGCAGTTGCAATGTTCCCTCTAATTTTTTTCAGCACTGAGCAAATAATTGTTTTTCTGAGCACACATTTCAGTACTGTGAGGAATTCGCAACCACACAACCTGCCGAAAATGAACACGAGCCTGCGTTAACCATAGGAGATTCAAAGAGATGACAGTGTAGCGTGTAACGGGGTTTAGTGTATACACACGTATAATGTTCAATGTGGGCCTGTGTATAAATCCCAATACATGTAATTAACACTCTCTTTGAATTTACCAGGTACCTGGGTTTAGCAGATTGAACCGTTCACCTCAAGCTGAAAATCAGTTCTCATATACTACAGTGCAAATAAATAAATAAATAAAATACTTGTAAAAGTGTAACACTGTTTCATTTTGTTTGTAATCCAAATTCATGATTCACTTAAATGACTCTGTTGGGTTGAATTCATGAATCAATTGATTCGGTTCAAAGGACCGTTTGTTCCTTTATATAGTTCAAATAGTTCAGTTCAAAGTCAGTGTCCTTTAAAGAAAATCCAAGAAAATACGGAAAATGAAGTTTCAGCGAATTCACGTCCTAGTAGTTGTCCGAAACAAAAAGGAAAAATATCCTCCTACCAGTTCTGATGAATTCAAAGCACAGCTCTGGTTGGCTCGCCTTTTTGTATACACCTTCACTTAATTGTCTCGCGTGTCCAAGATGGAGCAGGAGAACTTTACAGATGTTCGAAATTCTCACAAAAAAACCCAGCCTTGTAAAAACACAAGGCAGAACAGTAATTAATCTTCAGTTCAAAAGATTTATCAATAAGCATCATGTAAACATTTCAAATAACATCCTAACTCAGGGTTTCAACACTTATTGAACATATTGACACTTAAAATTTTCTTTTTTAATCACATTTACGTTACTTGACTGTTAACTTTCAAATGTAAATAGCTTCAGCTCGTTCGTTATATACCAACGGCCAATGTAAACAAACTAATAAAACTCATAGTTTGCTGCCAAATTTGCAACACTTATGCCACAATGTCAAGTTAATATTTAGAATATAACTCACCAAAGCATACATTTTAACTTCTTATTTAAAAGAAGAAGTTCATTCGCAGTGTTTTGATGCTCTGTGATTCTGCATCTGCCTCCGTTCTAATTCTCTATTTTGCTCTCTCCTCACTCTAGCGACAGCTTTTCCAAGTTATCGCATCACTTCAGGAATCCAATAATTTGTTTTAAATCACTGTTTTGAATCTGAACTTTTTCCTCTTAATAAATATTTTAGTTTCTTGAGATCGACCCGTGCAGCTGCTCATCTGGCTCGCTCTCACTCTGTGCTCGTGCGTGCTGGCAGCGTCACTGTGTGAACTGAATGCGCTGCTACCATTGGCTCATAAAAGTGTCTGTCACCGTAGCAAGATCAGCGATTGGTTGAAAGTTTCTTCTCCTTCTAGAACACTCGCCTTCTCTCTCTCTTAATTCTTTTACAACAGCAAATGCATCAATGTTTATGTGCGGTCTGAAAAATGTGCGCGGTCTGACAAATCTATTGCGCGGCCACTTTGGCTGGCCTGCGCGGCCGCGCACGCGCGCAGCTTAGAGGGAACATTGGGCAGTTGGCTGTACTAGTTAGTGTCTGGTTTGATTGATATTGGGTTTTGGATCAATATTCTGGTATCTGTCAGCAGAGGATATATCCAGGAGTCGATTAGATTCGATGTTATTGATGTGTGGTTCTTCTCTTGAGCTGATTGTTCTTCTCTGAGCTGAGATTGCTGTGCGTCCAGTGAATCTTAATATGAGAGGACTTTGTGTTTGTCCTCACTTCTGTTCTTCATGTTTTTACTCACTACATCATCTTTTCCCACAATCCATCTGTCTTTTCCATCTGATGCGTGACAGAAACTGTTCACCCTAATCCATCTGTCCGAGTCTTCAGTCTGATCACAGTGAACTGTTGTTATTCAGTTAAAGATGAACGATTGTAATGACTGTAATGATTTGTGTTACACAACTACTACAACAACAACAACAACATCTCTACCTGTTTGTGTGTTCATATGTGTGTGTGTGTGTTCATGAGTTGTTGCACATTGTTTCTTGTGAGAGATTCTCTTACATTTATAGACAGACGGTTGAAGTTACAGCAGAACAATCTGAGACTTCTTTCAGTTCAAGGTTAATTAAGTTTTGCTTTTTTAAATGAGTTTTTATTTTATTATTTCTTCCAAATGTGCTGTTCATTTTAGTTTAGTTTTTGTTAACTTAACGTCATAAAGATTTCTGTTTAGTTTTAGTAATTATAATTAAGCGGGAGCAGTATGTTGCTAGTTCATCAGTAGTCTAGTGAGCTATAGATGCAAGTACAGTCGCTATTGTTTCTGCAGTGTAGATAACAGACAAGACACAAACATAACTAAGCATGCAGATGAAACTGGTTAAATCATACAGATACCTAAAAATAACTAATCAGTACATTTATCTTAGATTTTTTGTTTTGAACAATCAGTGGCTTTTGAATCTTCATCAATAAAAACACTCTTTCTCACATTAGTAAGTGTATTTTGTATCTGTTGTCTAGGTAACTATGCAGTGATTGTAAGTAGATAGATAGTAACAAAAGTGACTATTTATCAGGCTAACATAGACTAGCTGACCTGACTGGAAAGATGATCTGTTGATGTGTGTCTAAACCAGTGGTCTGATCTCTAACATGGTGCCCGCGGGAGTCTGTGAGGTACCCGCCAAACAGATTATATTAATAGCATCAATATTCATATTTATTTATGCCATATTTTTATATTAGCTTGGCTTCTTTGTATGTTTATTTTTAAGCAATAATAAAACATATCAACAAGTAATATAAAATAAAGTAAAGTAAAACAATAAAGATTTTGAGTAGACTATCAAAAAGTAGCCCTCCAGATTGTTTTATCTCTTGTGGTAGCCCTTGTTCACAAAAAGGTTAGAGACCCCTGATCTAAACACCATATTTTACACATAACTGATAATATTATTTCTTTGAAATCGATTTTTAACAGTTTTATTTATGGGGTAGAATCAAGTAAACTTTATAGACTTTTCCCGTATTGACGTCTCCTAATTCACTTACATGAAGAGCCATCTACAGGTGTTTCCCGAGTATTTTTTTGCATTTGAATGAAAGCTTGTTAATTACAAAATCTCATATTTATTTTTCATCATTCTTTTTTGAGTAAGTTTTCAATTGAGGTTGTTTTCTTTTTTCAAGTGTTATTAAAACTCTTTAGTGTAAATCGTAGCGTATAGCATAAGATCAGAAGAGCGAGAGACTGAAGATTACCTGTAGATGTCTGTGTGTCAGGTGTGTGACAACATTACCAGCGTCCAGAGGGTTTCTGTC
This sequence comes from Paramisgurnus dabryanus, assembly GCF_030506205.2. Lineage (NCBI taxonomy): Eukaryota > Metazoa > Chordata > Actinopteri > Cypriniformes > Cobitidae > Paramisgurnus > Paramisgurnus dabryanus. The sequence continues at coordinate 33,937,792 of NC_133341.1, read as the reverse complement.
TTTCTGTCAGACACAGACTGGTTTAATAATGACTTGAGGATTATGTGAGTTAAACCTGTTTGACTCTTAGTTGTCTATCAGTACAATGACTCCCAGGACTCCACAATTATTTTTCCAATAATCCATCAGCGGTTACAAGCATTGTCTTGTTTTTGCTTCAAATCAAAGATACAAAATTGTGTATTTTTTGTGGTTCCCATAAAGCTTTATCTCAGCTGAAAACAACATTTCTGTATAAAACTCTTGACTTTATACTGCAAAATATGTAGATATGAAGAGTTTGGTTCCAAAATTAGATAATTATGTTTTTATTATGCTACTGTAGCTGTATTTTTTTTTAGTTATGAAGGCTTAAATCTAAATAAACCAACTGCAGTTTGATTGAAATTAATTGGAATTCACAATAAAAAAAACTGATAAAAAAATGTAAAAAATTGAGGAACCAAACTCTTCATATATACAAAAACATAAGTAGCTTAAAAGTGTAGGGAGACTTTGATGCATTCACTGTTTCTATGGCTTTGATTGGTGGATCTTTCTTCAGGATTGTGGGTAATGTAGTTTTTTACTTTGACACTGGGCTGTTAAACACAGTTTTAATAATGACGTTGAAATATCAGCGCTTCAGACTGCATCTAAAATTGTCACATTTGGGACCAAACATATTAATTTGCGAGTGATATGGATTTTGTCGAGGTCACCACCACAAGTGACGATGGCAATTTACTGTACATGTTATGATTGTAAAATCCGCATGCTATAACTAATGTGCATGTTTTGCACGCAGCAGTAGCTTATCACATTGAATTCAAGAGGTTTCATGCTTGATGATCATTAAACACAGAAAGTGTTAGTGAGATTTGTTTTTAAACGGGCAGAGAAATAGCGGGGAAAATGGATTTCATGACCGGCAGAAGAAACTATTTCAAAAGAGGCTGTCAGAAAAGACAGCAATAGTCACAATCATAAAATGCTGATGATCATGTACAGTATTTGTGAAAATAGTAAGCATAGCTTTTTGTATTTATTTGTATTAAAATAGTAACCACAAATGCTTACCACATTAACTATAGTTTAACCATGGCTTTTGTATTTAAAGAATGGTTATTTAAATGGTAATAAAGATGAATGATGGTTCACTTTTAAAAATACTAAAACTGTGGTTAATTTCCTAGGAAAAGAAGGCAGAATTACGTACACATTAAATTTCATCTTTAAATAATAATTTTGCTCCTGTTTTTTTTAGTTGATGTTTTGTCCAATAATATATGAGTACGCTTGTAATATTGTGGTAGCTCAGTATTGAAAGAGTTAAGTGTTATAACTGAAGATTGAATCCTTATTGGAGGAAATGAATGTGATTTTTAAAATCTAGAGCTGTGGTAATATCAATCTAACTCAGAGTAAATGATTGGAGAGCTCAGCGGCTGATCTCAGCACAATAGTTTCAGTCGTGTCGCTCAGGTAATTAATATTTATCAGTCAGGTTAGTAATTTGGTGTGGTTTGTTTTGTGAAGACGGATATAAATCACGTGTAGTAGACAGAGAGTTATAAAGAGGAGAGAGGGGGTTGAAGCTGTCGAGTCAATGTCTTTGATAAGGACACATGCTAATTTCCAAAACCTTCATGCTGAGATATTGAGATGGATTATTGGAGCCACCTGACGTTTCATTAAGTCTTATCGTTCCCTTTCAGTCGGTCACTACGACGTCACGTCGTGACCGACGAATTGGGAACCGCTCCGCGGGTGACCTATCTACTTCGAGAAACTATAAAAACGCCAATGAACTTGGCATGCAGGTATTTGCATAATGCCGGCGCCGCCCCGCCAGGTGCGTATATAAGCCGCAGGTGCACAATACCAAATTAGCTTTTATTGCTTCGAAGCCGGCAGACATCTGCTCTCGAGAAGCTTTCTATCTGATCTTCGTAGATCCTGTTCTGGAAGGGAAGAAAATAAGATCTCAGCTTGCTGAAGTTGGTTGGGCAAAGACACCTCAGCGGAGGCTCGCAGTGTTTTTTCTCCACCCTTTCTCTCTCTCTCTCTGTCTCTTTAATTTAGGACTTGAGTTCGAGTGAGTGCGTTGCCTCTCCCTGTGTGTTTCACCAGCTCGCACAAAAGAGTGATTTCCCTAAAAGAGCAGCACGTTTGAGCTTTGTGTCTTTTTAAAGACAGCCACTCATTCGTGTCACGGTCGGGGTCGTCTTTTTAAAGATGGATTTCCGTCCGTGTTCGGTTTCTGGATGCGGTGTGTTCATCGCCCCCCGGGATGGCCACCAGCGTTGTCTTTCGTGTCTGGGGCTCCAGCACGCAGAGGCAGCGTTGCGTGATAGTTCATGCTCCATCTGTGAGGGCATGACTATGGCGGATTTGCGGAGACGGGTGTCGTTTCTCCGGGAACGGCGCCCGCCTTCCAAGTCTGGTGCTGCTAAGAGCGCAGCTACCAGACTTGCGAAGGATGATCTCCGTATAACGGTGCTGGGTCGGTCTGCTGGTTCGTCCAGCAGCTCCCAGCGCCCTGATCCGTTGCCAGCGGAGGTCCCGATGGAGACGAGCGGCCCGTGTTCTACGGTGTCCTCGCGCTCTGTCGAGCCTCCACCCGACGCGATGTCCACCGTAACATCGGAAGGGGGGTTGTCAGCCTCGGACGTCGATCCGGATCCGCTCCCGCCTTCGGGCCAGGTTGCGGCTTCTGCGTTCGACCCCGAGATGGCAGCCATGCTCGCCCGGGCGGCGGAGGCGGTCGGCTTGGAGTGGACTAAACCTCCCCCACCTGAACCGTCCCGCCTCGATGATTGGTTCTTCGGGGGTGCCAGGGCTTCTCAGTCCTCGCCCCCGGTGCCTTTCTTCCCCGAGGTGCATGAAGAGCTGACGCGGTCGTGGAAAACCCCGTTTTCCGCCCGGAACCGACCGTTTCAGCCTTCACCCCTCACCTCTCTCGAGGGTGGAGATGTCAAGGGGTACACTGGTATCCCGTCAGTGGAGCGGCCGGTCGCGATGCAGTTGTGTCCGGCCGGTGTCGCTTCCTCCTGGCGGGACCAGCCTACTCTCCCCTCACGGGCCTGTAGGCAGTCTTCGGCGCTGTCCGGTGCTGCTTACAAGGCTTGTGGGGAGGCAGCCTCTGCCCTGCATGCCATGGCATTGCTGCAGGTCCACCAGGCTAAGGCTCTGAGGGACCTGCACGCGGGAGGTCACGACTCGGCGGAGTTCTCTGAACTGCGTGCGGCTACGGATCTGGCGCTCCGTGCGACCAAGGTCACCGCACGCGCCGTCGGGCGTGCGATGTCTACCCTGGTAGTCCAGGAACGCCATCTCTGGCTGTGTCTGGCGGACATGAAGGATGCTGATAAGACCCGGCTCCTGAATGCTCCGGTTTCCCAGACCGGCCTGTTCGGCGAGACGGTCGAGGAGTTTGCCCAGCAATTCTCCGCGGCCAAGAAGCAGACTGAGGCCATCGCTCAGATCATGCCACGTCGGAAGCGTCCTGCGCCTGCCCCGTCCACGTCGGCACCTCAGCCTGCTCCTCGCCGAGGGCGTCCTGCGGCGGCCGCCTCCGTTCCTCCCCGGGGCTCTTCTAAGAAGCGAGGAACCGGTCGTCAGCAGCCCGCCCCGCCCGCTCAGCCCGCTTCAAAGGGTGGAAAAAGAAAATCGAAGCGGCCCTGAGACGGGCGACCTAGAGATGGAGGGGATCGCTCTTCGGGAGATGGTGAAAGCACCACTCCCCCCACCGGAGGAGGGCCGGTTGGGGAATCCTTTGTTTCAATTTTCTGTTCCGCCGACTTTTCAGTCGGCACCCACAATTCCACAAAAAGAGCGAATTCCACTTCCATCTCTAGGTCTTCAGATGAGCGCCGGAGACACGAGCGGGCTCATAACCCCCCCTCGTTCTCCGACTCATCAGAGGAGTACGAGAGCAACGCACGGGCTCATAACCCCATCGCGCTCTCTGACTTCTCAGGGGAAAGAAGACAATCACGGGCTCATAACCCATCGTCTTCCTCCCCCTTCGCCAGAGGGTGCATCGAGTGGCGTGAGGTGTCTTCAGCAGAGCCTCCCTTACTCACCCACCCAGCAGCGGACTCAGGTGAGTGTTATCATGCACAACACTGCTGTCGGTGCGGCCAATACGCACACACCGGCGATCACCTCCGTTGCGCCCGCCGCGGGTACACCGATCGTGCCTTTAGTCCCTCTCGCACGGTGTCTGGGGGCGTGGGAACAGCTTCCCAGCCCGTCGCGTTGGCTTTTACGCACGATTCGTCTCGGCTACGCGATCCAATTTGCCCGGCGTCCCCCCAAATTCTCCGGCGTTCGTTTCACTGCGGTGAGAGCTGCCGATGCGCACGTCCTCCGTGCAGAGATCGCTGTCCTACTGGCGAAGGACGCGATCGAGCCGGTCCCTCCAGCCGAGATGAGGTCGGGGTTTTACAGCCCTTACTTTATTGTACCCAAGAAAAGCGGCGGCTTGCGACCGATCCTGGACCTGCGTTCGCTGAACCGTGCACTTCACAGAATGCCGTTCAAGATGCTGACGCCCAAGCGCATATTTCCATGCATTCGTCCAAACGATTGGTTCGCATCCATCGACCTGAAGGACGCGTACTTCCACGTATCGATTCTCCCCCGGCACAGGCCGTTTCTCCGCTTTGCGTTCGAGGGGCGAGCATACCAGTACAAAGTCCTCCCATTCGGGCTCTCTCTGTCTCCCCGTGTATTCACCAAAGTAGTGGAGGGGGCTTTAAAACCCCTGAGAGAGAGAGGTGTGCGCATTCTCGCGTATTTAGACGATTGGCTCATAATAGCTCAAACACGTCAGACGCTGTGCGATCACAGAGATTTAACTCTGAAACACCTCGCTCGTTTGGGTCTTCGGGTCAACTGGGAAAAGAGCAAGCTTTGCCCCGTGCAGAGAATCTCTTTTCTCGGTATGGAACTGGACTCGATCGATTTGACAGCTCGTCTAACAGAAGCGCGTGTACAGTCGATTCTGACTTGCCTGAATACATTCAAGAGCAAGAGCGCGGTCCCGCTGAAACAATTTCAGAAGCTTTTGGGGCATATGGCAGCAGCCGCAGCTGTAACTCCGCTCGGACTGCTCCATATGCGACCGCTTCAGCATTGGCTTCACGATCGAGTCCCGAGGAGAGCGTGGCTGCGCGGCATTCACCGTGTTATCATTACACCTGCGTGTCGTCGCACTTTCACTCCGTGGTCAGACCGTGCGTTTCTCCGAGCCGGTGTGCCTCTGAGACAGGTCTCCAGGCATGCAATAGTATGCACAGATGCTTCGGACACGGGGTGGGGGGCCACGTACGATGGGCTTGCGGCTTCGGGGGTCTGGACGGCACCCCAGCTGCATTGGCACATAAATTGCCGAGAAATGTGGGCTGTATATCTTGCGCTCGTCCGTTTCAGCAACGAGTTACAGGGCAAAGATGTATTAGTTCGCACAGACAACACTGCGACCGTGGCGTACATCAATCGTCAAGGCGGTTTACGCTCGCGTCACCTGTCGCATCTCGCCCGTCATCTCCTCACTTGGAGTCAGAAGAATTTGAGGTCTCTTCGTGCCATTTACATCCCGGGCACGCTCAATGTAGAGGCGGATGCGCTCTCTCGGGCTGCGCGTCCCGGCGAATGGCGACTCCACCCCATTGCGGTTCAGCAGATTTGGAGACGTTTCGGCAAAGCGCAGATAGATCTGTTTGCTTCCCCAGAGACGACCCATTGTCGCCTGTTCTATTCACTAGCCGACGACTCGCTCGGCGTGGATGCATTGGCACACAGCTGGCCGCGAAACATGCGCAAATACGCGTTCCCTCCGGTGAGCCTCATTGCGCAAACCCTATGCAAAATCCGGGAGGACGAGGAGAGCGTGCTGTTGGTGGCACCGTATTGGACAACCAGGAGTTGGTTTCCAGAACTCTCTCTCCTCGCGACAGCCCCTCCTTGGAAGATTCCCCTGAGGAAGGACCTTCTTTCTCAACAAGGGGGCACATTATGGCACCCGCGCCCCGACCTGTGGAACCTCCATGTGTGGTCTCTGGACGGGGCACGGAGGATTTGAGTGATTTACCGCAAGAGGTATCTAACACTATTGCTGCAGCGCGAGCGCCGTCTACGAGACAGGCTTACGCGCTTAAATGGAACCTGTTTGTCGACTGGTGTTCTTCCCAAAGTGAAAACCCCCGAGAATGCCCGATTAGTGTTGTGCTTTTATATCTCCAGCGCCGTTTGGAGAATAGGCTGTCACCATCCACTATTAAAGTCGATATCGCTGCGATATCAGCTCACCATTCACCCGTAAACGGTAGAACAGTGGGTCAGCACGACCTGGTCATTAGATTTCTCAGAGGCGCTCGAAGACTGAATCCTTCGCGTCCTCCCTCTATTCCTCCTTGGGACCTGTCCTTGGTGCTGAAATCACTCCAGGAAGCCCCATTTGAGCCTCTGCATAGTGTGAGTGTTAAATTTCTTACTATGAAAACATTAACTCTCCTTGCTTTGGCTTCTGTTAAGAGGATAGGGGATATTCATGCATTTTCGGTCGACGAATCGTGCCTTCAGTTCGGGCCGGCTGCATCCAGCGTAACACTGAGACCCCGGCCCGGCTTTGTGCCCAAAGTTCCCACCACTCCTTTCAGAGATCAAGTGGTGAACCTCCAAGCGCTGCCTTTGGAGGAGGCAGACCCAGCCATGGCTTTGTTATGCCCTGTTCGTGCACTACGTGTGTATATAGACAGGACGCAAAGTTTTAGGACCTCAGATCAGCTCTTTGTTTGTTACGGTGGTCAGCAGAAAGGAAAAGCTGTCACCAAGCAGAGGATGTCCCATTGGATTGTGGATACTATAGCCCTTGCATATCAAAAGCAAAATGTGCCTTGTCCATTTAATTTACGTGCTCACTCTACACGCAGTGTGGCATCATCTTGGGCACTGGCTCGCGGATCCTCGCTAACAGATATTTGTAGAGCTGCAGGCTGGGCGACACCTAATACGTTCACAAGATTCTATAGTGTTCGTGTCGAACCGGTTTCCACTCGGGTTCTTTCTACTAACTAGTTAAGAATGCCGAGGGTCGGCTCGTGTGTCGGCTTGGAGCCTCTATTTTGGTGCTGCACATCTGCACCAATATGGAAGGCCATCGGGGCAAAAACGTCTAAAAAATTGTTTTTGCCTCTCCTCCACCGCCCTGATAGCTGGTGTTGCGGAGCATCCGCTGTCAACCTATCACTGATGTATTCTCTGTAAACCTGTGTAGGCTAGGCGTCCACATTTGTCCCCTACGTGGGGTTCATTTGTGTGTATACTCCGTGGGGTACTAATCCTCCACGTTTTCCTTAGCAGAGCCTGCTCTGCATCTCTCTGCATACTATGTTTTGTTCAGAGACTTTTTATGAGCAACCTATCGGTTGTTTCATATTTTATGTCATCCATTCAACCTTCTTAGGGGATGGCTTCCGCAGTGTTCTAGCTCCGCTCAGTTTAGACGCTTCCCCAGTTCGCTGCTTCACTATCGTGGGTTAAGGAACAGGTAGTGACCGGCCTTCTGCATTTCGCCTTAGGTTCCGCCCCTTACGTGGAGGGCGGAGGGCTTTTACAGACACTGGAAGGGTTCAGCTGCAGTGGCGTTTTGGTAGGGATTCCCAATTCGTCGGTCACGACGTGACGTCGTAGTGACCGACTGAAAGGGAACGTCTCGGTTACGTATGTAACCCTCGTTCCCTGAAGGAAGGGAACGGAGACGTCACGTCCCGTCGCCACAGTTTGCTGTTCCATTGCTGTTTTTTAGGCCGGGCACTGTTGCTCGGCTTCTCAGCAATAATATAGCTAATTTGGTATTGTGCACCTGCGGCTTATATACGCACCTGGCGGGGCGGCGCCGGCATTATGCAAATGCCTGCATGCCAAGTTCATTGGCGTTTTTATAGTTTCTCGAAGTAGATAGGTCACCCGCGGAGCGGTTCCCAATTCGTCGGTCACGACGTGACGTCTCCGTTCCCTTCCTTCAGGGAACGAGGGTTACATACGTAACCGAGACGTTCCCTCCTGGATCTGAAGGGTTCATTCGCTTCAGACCGACAATTTACTGTCGCACAGACGCTTCATTTACAAAACACATTCACTGGTAAGGGCCGAGCCGTACTTTCTACCAGATTCTCTCAATGTTCCTGTCACATTATAGAAACTCTTTAATTATCATGAATGAAAATAATTAAAAACAATACCTAACATAATGATCATTTATAAATGCAGTCAGTGCAGGTTTCTGTCATCGTTTAAAGTGTCGTTTCAGTCAATTGTTTGTAAACACATTATTAATGTTATAAATCTATTGCTGAAACATGTTATAAAGACTGTGACCTTTGCCGTACTGAATTGAGGAGTAACACCATTAAACAGTTTTTTCACATTTCTAGGCCCTATCATACACCCGGCACACGTCCAGCGTGTTTAAATAGCAAATGCATTTGCACCCATTTTAGCGCCCATGGGTGTTCTGATCTGAAAATGAGGTGTGTTCAGGTGCATTGTTGGCGTGTTGCTATTTTGAGACAACTAAAATAGACTACGCCACTGACCAACAAAAACCTGCTCTGAAGTCTTAAATCAATGGCGCAATATTGTTTTTGTTATTAATATGCATCTATAAACAGGACAACAACGCTTGTTTGCTTATCACACACATGGATGCACAGCAGCACACAAACATTATTAAATATAAAAAATTAAAAGATTAAAATGTAAAAGATTATTATTGAGTCACTTGGACATAAATGAGGACCGATTACGAGACATTAGAAGGCGTAAAGAGCTGCTTCACCTGTAGCCTGGTACATAATTAAATGTTTTGCTTTAAACAAATGCAAATATTGCATCTACTGTTAAATGTTTTTTAATGCTACTCCACAGATTTATTGTAAATGATGACTTTGTATCTGTGGATATGGTGAGATGAGAACCATTTTTAAGCAATGCATTTTAAAACATTTCGGCTCTCCACACATTTGTAAATTCTTTATCGCCTGTTTGTTGCAACATATTTTTACAGTACAAACCTACAAAAAATATCGATTTCAATACAAATGAAAACAACACAATTTTTAAATCTTAAACTGGTGATCTTCTTCCTCCGTTTAGTTTTTCAGTTTATAAAATCTGCCATCTAAGCATGGGGCCAGCACAACTGGCTTTTAAAAGGGATGAGAGATGAGACTCTCATTGGTTTATTGCACGATACGCCTAAAACACACACATTTCTCATTATGAAAATAGGAACAACCCTTTTAGACACAAACCATTTTCCCCATCGTTGATTTAGCAAAAGTGTATTTGGTCAGACCCTTTTAGACTGTGCGCAGTGTGCTTTAGATGAGTGCTCGGTTGCATGAAACTCCTTAATTGAGGGTTTCCCTAACGTTAGGGATTTCTTTAAGAGCGTTGCAATAAAGGTCTTTACTGTCAACTTGTTACCTCAACTGTAGCTATAGTTACAAAATCTCACAGCGTAAACAAATCAATGCATGCTTAACAGACAGCGGATTTGTGTACAATGAAACGTCACAAATAAACAGACTGTAAATACAGCATGTATAAAACCTCAAAGTAATTCAAACTTAAAGCACTTTAGATGACTGACGATTAAAACGTTATTCTACTAATAAATGTGCATCACTTTTCTCCAAGAGATTATTTTGATCGTTATGCTACGAACACACCAAACGCGGGGCATTGCGTTACTAAAGGACCTTCATGCAACTGGGCACAGGTGCTTAGATGGTTAAAATAGGGCCCACCCTCTGTGTTCAGGATTATTTGGGCGGGGCTAAAATGGTGGCTCGATGATGCACTTGAGCCACTGCTTGTGGCCCCGCCCCTAACACAATCACAAGCATCCATTCAGGTTGTAGTGGTATTTCCAAGAGCGGGCATGGTTTCAGTGCTGATAGCAGACACGGATTGAGACCAGAGAATGTTGCCAGTTTTTCCAAGAATTTGATATTTTTTTATTTATTTGCCATATTTTACCATTTACATTTGTCAGGCTGTGTTATATTACATTTACACAGACTTTAAGGTCAGATTAACACAGCCTGTCTTTGTTTGCATAAACGTGTGTGTATATGTGCGTGCGTGTGTGTGTGTGTGCGCATGTGTGTTGAGACCCATCTGTGTTACAGACTCACACTATGTCTCATCTGGTGTCCTCACCCTGATCTCCTGGGAGGCGTTAGCGGTGTAACCTCACTCAGACTGTGTTCATCATTTGTCTTCAGTCTCTGTACTTTATCATGATGTCAGCGAGGCATAAATCAAAGCAATGCATTGACTGCGCTTTTATCATCCTAAAGTTTTAAGGTCTTGTGTGTCTGCCAGCCACAGTGGTACTTTAGATTTTATAACGTTCTCAATATCCACAACTGTATTAGTCTGTAATCTAGAGTACAAGAGTAAGGACAGATCCACAGACAGCAGTTATTCTTCCGCAGGGATTCTGCTTTGACGTGTTGATGCAGTATAGTTGGGCTTTAGGTGAGTCTCAGGTGCAGTAAACGCTCAGCTATTTGAAAACACTCTCACATAATGAAAAGGTGGCAGGCTGGATTCTGACTGATGTCTAAACACCGTCTGGCTACCTGCCAGTGTGATCACAGCTTCTCATCACTTCAGTCTCCTAAAAGACTTGACAAAATACAGACTGAACTTTGAAACCGAGAGGCCATTTAGGTCCTCTTAAAAACACAGATTATTGAACGTTAAAGTAAAGAAAGAAACATCAGTAAAGGCTGCTTTACTGAATGAATGGAGGTAGACTTTGTGATCCTGACAGCACACCACACATCAACAGAAAGTCTCTCGCAGTCAAACGTCACACATGGCAGATAACGGACATAAGAAATGGCATTAATTCTATGTTGACTGCATTTTACGTCTCTGATGTCCATCTCACTTTGGACTGTGTCATGACTGTGGATGTTATGCTTTCATCTGTCATTTGCTTTCTGATTGGTTATCATTTCATTGCCACGGCACGATCGACAGCGTGTGTGTGTGTTTATCACTTTGTAATGCACTGAATAGGGGCCACGTGTTTGAAGACCATCCAACATTAGAAAAATTAATCCATATGACTCCAATGGGTTGATATTTGTCTTTTGAAATGATATGTTTGTGAGAGAAAATGATTTGTATTTCGGGTGCATTTAGGGAATGATACGTTTGATGGTAAATAAATCTAAATCAATAATGGCAGCACACCAGCTCCACATCAGCATGCAAGACGATCACTTATTCTCATGTGTATTATGACACATATGAAAGCTAGTCAAAAGACTTGTTTGAACTAGGGATGCTCCAATTGATCAGATCAGTATTAGTCAATCATCACATTAAATGACTTGATCAGTACTGGTTAAATTTGCCAATTTTGCAATTTGAGACCATTTTTACGCAGGGCAAACATTTATAAATGTTTTATTTTCAGTACTTAAAACAGGAATAACAGGAATTTTAAAAGGATATTGAATTTCCCTTTGTAGAATGAATATTTGTTGTGCTTATTTATTTAATTCTCCAATAATAATAATAATATATCTGATTAAATAATAAAACAAAGGCAACATCTGTGCTATAACTTTATCTAGAAAAAGAGTGAACAGTTACAGTCGTCAAAGAGCGCTCATATTAGCTTGAAGCATTGGTATCGGCCGATCATGACAGCAAGAAATCAGTACTCGGTATTGACAGCAAAAATCCTTATCAGAGCGTCCCTCATGAAATCAATTTTTGATCTAAATGTCTTTACATTTAAAAGCAATGATAGAGATTGTGTGTCACTTTCAGAAATGTTTTTATGAAGGACATGTAAGCACATTTCACTTGATAATGAGATGGATTTTAAAACACAAGAATGTACAGAAGGGCGGGGCTTAAGTTTGTTCTCAGTGATTTGATTGGATTGTGTAATTGTCTTTGTCTGATAGTTAAAGGTCTCTGTGTTATGAGACAGACAGAAAAGTCATTCAGTTATTACATTCTGATGAAAGAGTATGAAGTGATGTGAATGTGATAGACATTTCAATCAATGAGGGGACCGATTAAACGGTAACCACGGTGACGATCAATAATGAAGAGATGAGAAGATGCTGAGAGGTGTGTGATGAGTTTAACACAAACATATTGTAGAAAGGTTATAGAGAGTTCAGTTTAAACACACGCAGGCTTTGAAATCGATGCCTTGCTGGAGTGTTTCACACAGGATTCACATTCGATGTCCATGCAGGTGTTTCAGAGCGAGAGCTCACGTTTATAATATTTACACAATATATCGTTTTGTTTCAGCAGTATACTGAAGTCATCTTTGAGATGAGAATGAGAGACATCTTTTACATCAAACTGAAACACCGGCTTTATTTCATTCCTTTAATCTTTCTGCACCAATTCAGTCCAGTGTTCAGTAGAGCCTCAGGTCAGCAGCACCTGTTACCAGTGCTCTCTCTCTCTCTCTCTCTCTCTCTCTCTCTCTCTCTCTCATGGTTTATAGTTCAAAAAGCACATTATTTTCCACATATCATACATTATTGTTGCTCCAGATTTCACTCTCTTCCTCAAACAGTTAGATTTTGTACAAATGTCAACCGGTAAATGTGACGCTCCTTACCATGTTTGAAAGATTCACTCACAATGCAATGCTAACAGGAGTTAACTTACAGGCTGAGGAATTATGATAATGTCGGTCTTTACTACATCAACAATCCCAGAAAGTAAACTGTTGCCAACAATCTGTGTGTTTGTTGTAGTCCAAGAAAAGAGTTTTACGTTAGAGACGATAACTCGCGTCATTGTTTACTTTAGGGTTTGTATCTTTTGCAAATCATTACAAAATATGTGAATCAAAACTTTCAGAGGTGGAGTTAAAGATGACATTTTGATAAAAGATTATGAAGACAAATTCTTAAATGTTTTGGTAAAACATGAGACATTTTAATTGGATGAGTATCTCTCTAACCCACTTCATTCATTATAATCATAATGACAGATGCTTTATCATGCACATTATTTTATTTGCATATATTGAAATAAACTTTAATTGTAAAACAATTAACATGAAGTGATATATCATGTAATCAAGAAACCGAAGTAAATGACTTAATTATATAAATACATAAAGTCAAACCCGTAAACACAGACAGAAGTGCAGTGTGTTTATATCCTGTAGTGAGTCATCGTAATAATGTCATCATAAAGATCCCACGCTCCACACCAGCACTACAATCATGATGATGAAAAACATGAAAACATGTCAATATTGTCAACATCACAATTTGGCCTTTGTCAAAGTCACTCAGATTCTTACGCTTGCTCATTTTTCAAAGTGTTTGTCCTCAAAGTTGATGTGTTAGAAGCAGGAAAAATGGGCAAGCGTAAGAGTGACTTGACAAGGGCCAAAATGTGATTGCTAGACGACATCTCTAAACCTGCTAGACAACTGAGTCAGAGCATCTCTAAACCTGCTAGACAACTGAGTCAGAGCATCTCTAAACCTGCTAGACGACTGAGTTAGAGCATCTCTAAACCTGCTAGACGACTGAGCATCTCTAAACCTGCTAACCTACTGAGTTAGAGCATCTCTAAACCTGCTAGACGACTGAGTCAACTCAGAGCATCTCTAAACCTGCTAGACGACTGAGTCAGAGCATCTCTAAACCTGCTAGACAACTGAGTCAGAGCATCTCTAAACCTGCTAGACGACTGAGTTAGAGCATCTCTAAACCTGCTAGACAACTGAGTCAGAGCATCATCTCTAAACCTGCAGCTCTTGTGAGGTGATCCCAGTCTGCAGTGGTCAGTACCTACAGTATCAAAAGTGGTCCTAAACCTGTGAACCAGCGACAGGGTCATGGGGGACCAAAGCTCATTGATGCTCGTGTGGTCCGATCCATCAGACTGTAGCTGTAATTGCTGAAGAAGTGAATGGTGGTTCTGATAGAAAGGTCTAGTGGAGTTCATGCGACGGGTCAGGGCTGATTTGGTGGAAAAAGGGGGACCTACACAAAAATAGGCAGGTGGTCGTAATGTTATGCCTGATTGGTGTAAAGACGGTTTCATTGGATGCACGTGCATTGTCACGGTTACGCGTCTGAATGTAACTTAACTTCCGGTTTCTGTTTGTTTAATGGTTTGACGAGTTGCTGAACTGAACTCTGTAACAAATACCTAATGAAAAATAACAAATGTTTTGGTTTATTAAAGACGAGGAGAGACGGGGATCATGGATCAGTGATATGTGAAGGGAGGTTTGGCAGCCGATCTGTAGATAAGATTGTATAGATTATATACCTGTAGTACACATGATTTTACACATTAACATTAGTAAAGTGTAGTTTTTGATATGCTTTAGCTATGATTTAAACTAAGGTAAACAACTTGTTGTTTATTTTGCTTGTTATTAGAAATAATCTACTGTAAAAGGACTCTGTTGTTATTGATTCATTTTTGAGTTTTTCCGGAAGTTACATTTGTTTCACGAAAGCCGTTTGTTTGTTTGTTGTTACTGTTAAAGCGTCTATATACAGTACAGGTACTGCTCTTCTACATGTAGTTTTTAATGTAGGTTCATGAGGAGCCTAAACATTCAGGCCTGTCAATCATCATTGCCAATCCTTTTCCATCATCCCTCCTCCTTCCCATCCTCCTCTGAACCTTCAGAGCTCCCTTTAAAGACAGCAAGCCGAGTTTATTTACCATTAATGAATGCACAGGCTAACTGCTGTGTTTTCTTGTCAGTCATGTAAAGATTGTATTGGGTCTATGTAAAGATGATGTTATTTTCACTGTTACATGACATCTTGTTGTTTTTCTTTGCTGTACGAGTAAAAACCTAGCTCTCGTTCTTGATGCGGTTTGTCAACACGAGAGCACACATGTACTGTGTCCACAGGCTCTTAACTTAACACATTATCATTCATAAAGACACAAAGGATTGTGGGTAATGCTGCTGTGCTGAGTGATGATCTTCAGACTGATGAATGATGAGATATTACCTGATCCTCAGCATGAATAAATTAGCATTTGAATGTGCAGCGTCTGTATGGTCTTTCTGAATACGGCATGGACACTTTGTGAAGCGTTACAGGTTTGCTGCTTAAATGAAAGCGAGGAGATGCATTAATGCATTTAAATGAAAAAAATGTGCCGCTCATTGTGCTGAGAAAGCAGTTCAATTACAGGAGACATGTTCATTCAGGCAGCACCATGAAATATGCATGTGAGGTCACACGTGTGTTCAAACAAAAATGAGCATCTACTGTATACATTAAACTCAAGCGTCCATACGTTCACATGTGTGTGTATAATCTACACAGTAATGAACAGAAATCATCCTGATAAACTAACACACAACTACTGGGTTTCTTCTTCTCTCTCTTTATTTTTTTTATCTTCTTTATCAAATCTTTCATTGTGTGATTGGCGAGATTTTCTTGTGTATTTAGACTTTAGTGCCATGACTGTATGCAGTTTGAAGCTTTTCTAAGATATTTTATGGACACACATTGTTCTTGTTATCAGTTAAAGAAACTGAATTTGTGACTTTAGTCTCTGACTCTTCAGTATAATCTGATATTTTGTGTGTTTTTGTGTAATAAAGAAGCCTATTAGTTTCTTTTTCTGTGCAGACGAGATGTTCAGAGATGCTCTTCTGTATCTGATGTTTGTTGATCTTTTCTCCGAGTCATGTTTTCAAATGAATGATCCGATTTAAATAAATGATTTCTGATGTGCTCTCGGTCTCTTACCCACAGGCTCAGATCCTCTGCGAGCGTTCGTGGAGCTTCGCTTCGTGATGGAACCGCAGGACGCTGTGACGGTACGCGGAGGATTCCTGCAGCTGGACTGTCAGGCTCGATCCGATCAGGGTGTTCCCATCATCTCGTGGAAGAAGGACGGCATTCTTCTGAGCGCTGTGGTGGATGACAGGAGACGTCAGTTGTCTAATGGATCTTTACTGGTACAGAACATCATTCACTCGCGTCATCATCGGCCGGACGAGGGCTCTTATCAGTGTCTGGCTACGCTGGAGGGTGTGGGAGCCATCGTCAGCCGAACGGCCAGGGTCATCGTATCTGGTGAGACACAAAGTTAAAGAAACTCTGTTTGCTTTGCTTCAAATTGTTTCACTTTGTATAGCAGATGTCTGAAATTAACATGAAAGTCAAGTTATCTTACAGCGGAGGCATTTATTACACGACAGCATAACAAATACGTAAACAAACAGGCTTAAAATATTGATTTCGTTGTTAAGTTCATGAGTCTAATATTCTTTTCTGATTGTTTTATTGTGTATTTGCACTCCGTCCTTGTTTACAGGTCAATGGTGGTGTTTGCTTTAAGGCTCCAGTTTTATTTACTCTGAAAGTGTGTTGATGTTGTTTACTTATTAGTGACATGTGTAGTATGGTTAATTAGTTTCATTGCCTTAACTTAGGTTTATACTAATAAATATCAGCAAAAAGTCTAAGACTTTGCTAAGGTTGTGTTCTCTCAGATTTACACAAATTGACAGTATGCAGTTTATCACAGCAGTATGATAATGTCACACACGCGCGCACACACACACACACAGATACACACGCATGCATGCACACACACACACACACACACACATGTGCAGACACACATGTGCAGACACACACACACACACACACAGATACACACACATGCATGCATGCACGCACACACACACACACACACACATGCAGTCACAAACACATCCAGACACCCATGCAGAAACACACAGACACGCTCTCAGACACACACAGACACGCGTGCAGACACACACAGACACGCACACAGACACGCTTGCAGACACACACACGCACTCAGACACACACATAGGGTGAAGATAATTAGATTATTTAAATATTCACAGGATGTCTCATTATCATATCATTAACCTCATGCAGTACGTTCTGTATCCCATTAATAACATCATCAATTCACTGTACAGTCCCATAACCTCTCATATTTTCACATCATCAGCATGAGGATACAGCATGAGTGACCTCCTCATCCTAAAGATTGTGTTCATCTGAAAACACGAGTTGAGTGAATCAGTCGGCCTGAAGCGTCCGGTGAGGGCTCAGAAATCATCTCTTACCCCAGATCAGTCATTTGACCTCTAGGCGTGATGGTGGACGCGCTTCTCGACATTCATTAACTCAAAGTCACTTTTAATAGTTGGCTAAATGCTGGCCAGTTGGCAGATCTGCTGGGTTTACTGGGAGGATTTGAAAGGTTTCACGCTGCTGGTTTGAGAATCTGTTGGTCGTTAAAGATGCTGAATTATTATTATTATTATTATTCAAGGTTAAATGAACAGAAATAAAATGAGCGCTCGTTTAACAGATAGAAAGCAGTAACCTTCAGAAGAACATTAAATACGGCGGGAGTCGTGCTTTTATGCCTTTATGCTCTTTTGACTGGTGTGTAAATGCTCTGGAAACTGAAGATAATGTTCTGGTAAACGGCCCATTTCATTTCTGCAAGAGAAAAATACAACACGAGCGTTTCTAAATGAGCAGGACCCTCATTGTGTGAGCTGTTGCAATGAATAGAAATCATTTACTGATAGAGACCAAATGTCTAATCTCATTCTCTCTCATTGTCTCTGTGTATGTGTGTGCGTGCATGTGTGTGCGTGCGTGTGTGTGTGTGTGTGTGTGTGTGTGTGTGTGTGTGTGTGTGTGTGTGTGTGTGTGTGTGTTGTAGAAACATGTTTGTATTTGGTGTTTCACTTCCAGTGATAAACTCATCCAGCCTAAAGATATTTGATTTACTAAGTCAAGGTCAGGTTAAAAACCACACAGACACACACACACATTAATGTGACTCACGGTGTGATTGTGTTGTGTGAGGTTGGGTGATGTCTTCCAAAGTGGCATCAGAACATATCTACAGGGAAACATCAGGCCAGCGCAAACCATCATTATTTATGTATATTATATTGAATTTCTGTTAAGAGATCATTCAAAAAGTTACACACTGCACCTTTAAATGAATCAAGCAATGAGTGCGTTTACATGCACAGAATAAGCGGATAACTATCAAAAATCTGCTTATTATAGAAAACTGTTTTCATGCGTTTACATGCAAATCAATAAGCCGGCTATGCAGTCAACTGCGTTTATATGGGACTTGGAGAATTATCAGGTTTCTCGCAGGCAGTGACGTCACCACCTATAGTACACAATAGTCGTTCAAAAAGTCAACGGCATATCTGTCTTAAGCTGTACTGTTGTATCTCTTCTTGTGTGTGCAGAACCTGTAAATGTAACATGAGTTTCTATTTTAACAGTTTCTCTGCCAACTGCTTTTGTCGAGCGGAGACTTTTATGCGTTACTGCGCTTCCGCGTGTGACGTTTATCTTTCATACGCGGAGACATGCGCACATGGACAAAACCGTGAGAAAGCGGGTTAAGGTGTTTACATGCCATGCGAAATCGGCGCAATGAGCAAAAAACTACCTGTGCCGATCGGTTTTTGCATACGCTGTTTATGGGCTTTCCCCGATTAAAGAAAACCGCTTTACGTGTTTACATGACCCCACGTGTTATCAGTTTATTAAGCATAATCGGCGTAAGACTGTGCATGTAAACGCACTCAATGTGATTTACTAATTTTTGCATGTGTGTGGTATGACTGGTGTTTGTGCCATTATTTAACGTTGAAAAAGGCATGTCTTAAATCAATTTGCACTTGAAATGGCTGCAATTGTTGCTGATAGGAGAGACATTGCATAGATCAGACGCGTGGTACAAGGCAGAGGATTTTTAATTAAAGAGGAAGTCATAAGGTGAAGTTACACAATAGCAGGTGTTTCAAAACTTCTTGTAAAACATCATTTTTTATCCTCCAGTTATTTTCAGTGTCCTACGGCTTCATTAGCTGTGATGTCTGTGGTGCTGAACTCAAGCTCATCAGGTGTTAGTAGATCACCTGCACCTCATCAGCTCTGACCCTGAACTCATTTCTGCTGCTCTTGGTAGATTGTGTTGATCATTATGGAAATAAGCTGTTGTGTCGGTGTTATTTAATTTGTGTCTTTTAGTAAATAACCTGCAGATATTACCACTCCTATCCGCAGTTTTTTTTTGGGGGGGGGGGGTTCGCTCTCCTGCTAATTTGCCCCGTTTAATAAATCTGGCCTATAATGTTTTAATCCTCTGACATCTGCATTCTGCACAGACATCTAATATATTAAAATCCCTTTAAAACACACATTTATATGTTGCGATATTGGATCTATTGAATGAAAAATGACGACTTGATATTCATATTTTTATTTCTATGCACAAATTAAAAATGGGGAATGAATGAATGAATTAGATTTGTATATTTCATAGTCATTATTACTATTTCCCATTTTTAACTTGTGCACAGAAACAAAAATATGAAGATCAGGTAATTATTTTTCCTTTTAAAATAAAAATAACAAAATAAGTTGTCTTTTGTTTTCTGAATGATGGATTTTTAATTAAAAATGTGCTTTTGCCGTGTATCATTTGGGCCTATGAACAGTGAATCCTGGAGCAGGTGCAACGGGTGTTTGCTCGGGACAGAAGCCACTGTCTGCTTTCACAGTGTACATAAGTGCAGGAGATAGTAAGTGTTCAGCGGGTTAAAGCCAGTAGCTGAGTTCACAGATAATCTCTCTGGTGAAAATTATGTTACTGTTTCCTAATGGCAGTTTCACACGCAGTTTTTCTCGTGTACTGGAAGCGTTTTGTGCAGCATTTAGTGCCAATCTGTTAATCTTGAATGGCGCCTGCCACGAAGGGCTGTGTTTGAAAAAGGAATAGGATTTGGGTGCATGAGCAAGGAGTGTGTACCAACTCCGCTTCACTTCTGTACCCGCTCCTGTTTTGCTGCTTTCCGCACGTCTCCTATTGAAAAAGAACGAAACACTTGTGGTTGCCGCGTACTGTGTGAAACACCCATTACTGAACCAGATGCCAAACTCATAGAAGATATAACATGAATCTTTATACAGTACAGTTAAAGAATCCAGACACTGTTAGAAGTGAATGACAGGAGGAAAGCTTTTCTTTTGATCAGTGTTTATTCAATAGAGACGTTTGTGTGTGTTTGTGTGTTTAGACAGACCAATATCAATCAGTCGCTTACCATCATTAAAAACTGGACATCTGTTGCTGAGAAGACGACTGTCATTGATTTAAATGTGCTGGATGTTACCGGAGAGCTGGAAAGACAGAGTAATAACTTTATTAAGAGTAATGTAGTATTAGTAGATGATCTGGACTCGACCTTGACATCATGGGAATATAACTAATCCATATGAGGAGACCTTCATTTGTTAAAAAGCAACCACAGAGGCTCACTTTTCTCTTTAATACACAAATACAGAAACTAAATGTGATTACACGCGTGTCAGATTATACATACAGTACTCTTACATGTTATTCACTTATAATGACTAAACCTCTCCAGACATCTGATAACTAAAGTATGAATCATAAATCTGTGACTTACTGTAGTAGTCCTGTATAACAACCCAATAACCGTGTGTGTCTCAGCCGATCTGAAGTTAAGAATGTATAGATTATATAGTACACATTTTACACAGTAACGTTAGCTCAGTGTAGTTTTTCATACGCCTTAGTTATGATTTAAACTACTGTAAGGTCATCTACCTGTTGTTAATTTTGCTTGTTATTAGAAATACTGTAAAAGGACTTTCAGTAAGTTTATCTGAAGTTACGTTTGTTGAAAGCTGTTTGTTTATCTTGTTAATGCTGAAACCGTCTATAGAAAAATGTTGCTGTCTGTTGGTTCACTGGCTAATAATCATAGGTGAATCACAGCATGATTTTCTATGGAGTATATAACATGACTGTGAATACTGTTTTGAAGACTTTGACGATCAATCTCTTAATCTTTGTCTGAAGGTTTTAGTCACAGGTCATAGTTGAGAGTCTATAGAGGAGACACGCATGAGATTATTGATCCAAACACTTTAAAACATAGAGATCAGATGTGAGGTGATTTATTAAAGTCTCATTTATCCTCTAGAAGATTCAGTTCCTGACCTGACATCTAAACTGAGATTTGCTGTTTATGATGCCGTGCATTAACTGCTGATTCATATCACAGATAGAAATGATTTTAATTTAGAAAGAAAATGAATAAAAAGAGAATCATTTGAGATCAGATTTGTTTGTTATGTTTAATATCTTATCTTTTGGTTTGTGTCCCTAATAAAACTTTGAAATAATCAAAGCTTCTCTGAATGAAACCTGAGTTGTCCAGAAACATGAATATTTAATATGTGAACCAATTCTTGTTCAATTTCAAGTCAAACATAATGTTTAGTGATATAGTGTACAGTGTGATGTCAGAAACACACAATCTGCTCTGCATCAGTTAGATGATTGACAGGTAGCGTCTCTCTCTCATGTGTTTGAAGGTGATGTGGTACAGACAGATGTCCTCTATCATTTACTGTATATGAATATTTCAGTGCTGTAGAGATGAGCGCTGAATGATGGAGGACTGCACTGCAGTAATTATGACTCAGGATCTTTCGTTTTCCTCTTACTAATTCACTATCTCTCTCTCTCTCTCTATCTCTCTCTGTCTGTCTCGTGGTTTCTGTCTGTCTCTGTGTTTGGTGTTTGGGTACACAGCTGAAGCCCAGAAAGAAAGTGGTTGCATTTCTTCTAGCAGGTCTCTGCTTTGATGTCTTCTTCAAAGTATATTGACATGGAGTGCACATAAGCCCTCCTAGTGTCTGTGCGTGTGCGTGTGTGTTTGTGTGCGTGTGTGTTTGTGTGCGTGTGCATGTGTGCGTGTGTGCGTTTGTGCGCGTGTGTTCGTGCGTGTGTACTATGTCCATGTGTGAATTAAACTTAAACTCTATTCAAATAAAGTGTAGTTGAATTAGAATTAGGTTTTCGGGTTTTAGGTTTGACTGTCATCTGATTTGGGGTCAGTGTGTCTGACTTTTTGTCCAGGTTACGTATCAATCTGAATATTAAATAAGGAATAATTGACGGCGGCCGTTGAATTATTTGAAAATAATGCACACCTGCGCTGTAACTCCACTTCGCATCGTGCCGCATTACCACATTGGGTCTGCATTACTTTCATGTAATTCAAGGGTCCGTCGTCATTTATTCCTAACATAATTCAAAGGACCGGAGTCAATTATTCCTCTCATACCACAGTTACCACAGACATCGCTCTGGTGGTTATTTTCAAGATATTTGACATGTCATGTGTGCGGTCTACAGAAAAATATTCAAGACCCTTGCAACATTTCTCAACCAATCAAAATAAAGCATTCAACAGTCCTGTGGTTTAATACACTGTAAATAATTTTTATATTTTAACTGTCAGTAAACAGACTCTGTATGGATGTCATCAGATGTGATGTTCAAACTCAAATGAATTCAATAGAATCACAAAGTATTTCTTTACTGAAAACTTAATCCATACTGCTTCTATAAGACTAAAGAGGAAAACATCAGGCAGATATCATTGATTTATCGACACATCATCAGTAAATCTGAGCTCATCTATAGAAGCAGAAGTTTAAAAAGTTTACTGGACTGAAGCATTCATGTGTGTTTTAATCACAATGATGTAAGATCTCATATTACCTGTCAATCACAGTAGTGGAGGAGGACTGATGATTTGGGTTTGTTTTACTGTTACAGGATCTGAGCACCATACAATCACTGAGTCCACCATAAACTCCATAAACAAAATATTCTAGAGTCAAATACATGATGCCAACAGGACAATACGTTTATAATCAATATCAACAATGTTAGGCGATTAAGAGTACACTTTTGGACCCCGCAGTGTATGAAAACCTGAATGGACACAGACACAAACACAAAGAGATGAGGGGCCCTATCTTGCACCCAGCGCAATTGACTTTGTCAGTGACGCATGTATCATTCGTATTTTGCGCCGGCGCACTGCGGGGTTTTTCCCTCCACAGATGCACGTCAGCAAACTAGGGAATGAACTTGCGCTCCCTGGGCGGTTCAGCGCAAAAAGGAGGCGTGTTGCGGCGCAAACCATCTTTTATGCTATTTTGCAGTTTCAAAAAACAATTGCGCTACTAACCAAAAAAAACTAGTCTAAAGTCAGTGGCGCGTTGCGCGTGGTTCATTATGCTATTTTAAGGGCGCATGCTTGACCATAATGTATAGCGTGCACAACGCGCATACACTTTGCTTATCTAATCTACACAGATGCAACAGTTATTTATGCAAATCATAAATTGTTACACTAAAAAATATTAATACACGAGATAAGGGAATCATAGTGGTGAGCATTGTGGTGATAGTTTTTATTTATTCTCATGCAAATAACGATTAAAATATTTTCATAACTTTGTTGTGTGGCTGTATTACGTTTATTTTATGTAAATAATAGTTAAAATGTTTTCATAAGAAACCTTAATGTATATGGACTTGATTTGTAAGAGTACTTTGGGGTTGGACCTTGCTTGCGTTTCTTGGGTCCGATTTCAAAGCCCCCAAACCCTTTCAGCGGTGAGGGTGGACGCAGCGATGTCCTCTGCTGGCGTCAAGTCCTGAGGCAGATCCACCTCCCGTTACACGGCGTGCCCGATTTATGCTGGCAAGCGTGGGATTCCCCCGTACAAGGACGTCGGTCCCCTCGGCTGTGAACCGCTCCTGGCGTGCGCCTGGTAAATCCGTCATAATAATAGCAACCCGCCATGGAACTTGCGCCCTTGCGTTTAAAGGGAATGTTGGCTAGAGTTCTGATTGGTTTATTTGACGTTACGCCCAAACCACACCTATGAATAATGAACCTACTTCAGACCAACCCCTTATTGATTTGCGCCCGGCGCAAGAGTTATTTCTCACGCCGGGAAAATAGCAACAGCGCCCAAGATCCGCCCACAAACTCACTTGCGCGTTGCGCTTCGCACTTGCGTTTCAGATCGTTAAAATAGAGCCCGAGATGTTTTTGTAAAGTTTAAGCATTAATTGTTTATTCTTTTTGTTCTTGAGTTGCTCCTTTCAAAACTTCTCTGATTAAAATGCATTGAAGCGCTTTGTTCATCTGCTCGCTCTAGTAATATCAAAATTTAATGTCAATCCCGGAAGCTGTTTACTCGTATTAAAATGCAAAATCCTGCTTTCAGTGTCGTCACTCCTTCCTGTATACACATAATGCATTATAAATAAGTACATTAGAAAGGTATTAAACACATACAGTATATAAATGTATCTATGGGTTCTGTTTAAGGTTATACTGTAACAAATGTGACGAAATCAAAGCTTCTCTCTCTCAGATGAGATTAAATCAGATATGTGTGGCTGGTGTTGATGATGTTGTTGTTGTGTTTTGATGCTCTTCACTTCATGTGTGTCTCATTGTTTTCCTCTCTGTTGTTGTTATGAAGCTGTTTCTCATCTTTCACATCATTCATATGACCTATATTCTCATGTCAGCGTCGTGCACTTCTGTTTGTGTGACAGAGGACAGAATGTTTACATCGTGCTCACGTTCTTCATTTTTTACCATATAATCAGACTAACTGTGTCTAGAGATCATTCAGAGGGAAATATCTACCGTATTATCACTAATGATGTCGTATATGAGTCCACCTCATATGCATACGTTTGTTTTTTTAATGATACTTTTTTGTTTGACAGGTTTTGTACTTCAGGATAGATTTACATGATGCAGTGCAAGTAAATGTATATGAACCCCTAGGAATTAATTGGTTTCCTACAGTGATTTGCCATAAAATGTGATTTGATCTTCATCTAAGTCACAACAGTTGACAAACACAATGTGTACAAGTTGACAACACACAAATCATTCTAGAAAACACCCATAAAACATTCACAGTGCTGGAGGAAAATGTTAGTGAACCCATAGACGAATTACTTTAATGATAGCTCATTTGTGTCATAAGTTGGAAAACTGGAGTCCATCTAATAAAATGAGTTTAAATGTGTGGTTTAGTGCAACATTGATTGATATAAAGACACTCAAACATTTTAAGATTGCTGTCCTTAAGAAGCATCAGCTGTTATGAAGCATTCCTCTCTAAAGATATCCCATCAAGAGTTGTTCCACTCCATATGGCTGAAAAGGGATACAAAACAATCTCAAAATGTTTAGACATCAGTCGAAAGTTAGACAAATGATCTGTAATGGAAAAGTGGGCGCACGATGACTCATAAGGCACAACGCAGAATACTCAATGAAGTAAAGAAGAACCCATGAGTTACAGCTAAAGGCTTGAAGACATCATTGGAGCCGGTGCACATCTCTGTTCATGAGTCTACAATACATAAGTCTTTGAACAGGCTTAGTGCCTATAGCAGAACACCACAGAGGAATCCTAACCCTTACTCCCAAAAACATTGCTGTGAGAAGTGCTACTGGGAAAATATTTTATGGACTGATGAAACAAAAGATAAAGTGTTCAGTAAAATACTATAGCGCAAAAAGAGCACAGTTTACCAACATCAAAACATCATCCCATCAGTGATGTATGGTGGAGGGAACATCATGATTTTGCCATGCTTTACTGCCTTAGGGCCTGGACCACTACAGTACCAACATCGAGGGGAAAATGAATTCCCCAGTTTAACATAATATCATACAGGATAATGTCAGGGTGGCTGTCCACCAGTTGAGGCTCAGTAGAAGTTGGTTGATGTAGCAGGACAAGACAGACTGGCTTAAGATAACCTAGTCAAAGCCCAGATCTCATAGTGATAACCTCAAGAAAGTGGTTTACACCCTACAAATATATCTGAGCAGTTTTCTAAAGAGGAATGTGTAAAAATTCCTTCTGGATGATGTTCAGGTCTGATTCAGATCTACTGAAGGTGTTTGCTTGAAGTAACTGCTGACAAATGAGGTTTAACTAGCTATTAAATCCAAAGGTTCATCCTCCAGCACTGTGAATGTTTAATGGGTGTTTTCTAGAATTATTTGTGTGTTGTCAACTTGTACACATTGTGTTTGTCAACTGTTGTGACCTAGATGAGGATCAGATTACAGTTTATGGCAAATCACTGTAGGAAACCAGTTTATTCCTAGGGGTTCACATACTTTTTCTTGCCACTGTATATTTGGCAGACACATTAAAAGTTATATTAATATCTGTTTTATCTGCTTAATCTTCAATGCTATCCAGTAAAGAATTATAGTTGTTTGATGTGTTAATGTTGTTTGTGTTAGAGTGTCATCAATGTCATCCAGACTCGTTTCAGCATCTGCAGTATAACAGCCAGATCACATGATGTCCATTTGGATCTACAAAATCTCATCTTTTCATAAGCAGTTACCATCGTCCACTTGAGTTAGTTTGCACAGAGCGTTGTTCCTCGCTGATGTCTGCATTGGTTACTAATAAGATGGGTTGAAGACATTGACTGACAGTTTAAGATCCCTGTGCACAGCCAATTAACAGAGTAATGACAACACAAACAGATCTATGATGAGTAAAGAGACGTCCTCTCCTCATCTCATCTCATCTCATCTCTGAATGAACATTTCATATGAGCTGATGAGCAGGGGAGCAAAGCATTGTGAGGCATTAGTTTGTGTAAAGCTGAACCCATCTTAATTAGCCTGTAAGGTTTTGCCCTTTGTGAGAGCTCAGCGGTACAATATTGGGCTCATCATAGTAAATGAATATCATTGTTAAATAGTGATACAGTGCGTGCTGTTTCTTTGGTTTTGTGTTTGCCAACACAGTCTTCTTAAGTTAAATCTTTTTGTCCAGTTTAATTGAAACCTGACAATATAAATGTAGAGGTTGAACGTTTCATCGGATTTGCCGATTAATCAGCACCAATAATTAACACTAACATTAATTATTGTTCATTTGCAAAAATTCCAACCGATAGTTTTTAGGGAATACAGCAAGGAAGATCTGCATTACAAAGTATTAGAGCACTAGCTACTGGCGAAATTAAAATTGCGTCCTTCTTTCATCAAACACAAACTGCACAGATACGCGGTTTCTTTATAGACCAGGGTTCTTCATTGCGTGGCTCAGCAAGCTTTAATTTGTGGCTCAGATGCAGTAAATAATACAGTGATAAGATCATGCATGCCTGTGCTTTTTCTGTCTTTTCTGCTCTGGATCCTAACTTTATTAGAAAATCATACCCGTTATATCAAGATTCATGTCGATAAGCGTATTAATAAAATTAAGAGAAAGGTGGCCCCCTAGTGGTTTGGGGGGCACTGCATACGCATTTTTTTCCCATTTAGATGTGTTTTCCCTGTGTTTTTGCTGATTTCTCACTGTACACAAATTCTGCCGCTATGTCTTTTACTACTCACTGGGTGTAACTGCAGTCACTTTTTCCGAAGGTGAGGTCACGTGCATACATACCCTCTTTAGTCAAACAGACATAGTATGCTGTAGTTTTATGATAAACTTCTCAAGGTAGCATGCCCCACCAAAATTTGTGTACTGACTTCATTTCATTGGTAATTTTTCACAACAGTTCATGCTATACTGTTTATATATGTTTTTCATCGTTCTTTGGTGTGTTACTTTGGTTTAGTTTTAGTTTGCTCACTTTAAGGTTTGTTGATAGTTTGTATATTTTTAATATTTATATATTTAAACTAGTGGTTCATTTATTGTATGAATGCTCTGATCGATTGGCCACAGATACAACATGGAGACGGGGTTAGAATAAATGCTAAACTTTAATAATATAACATAACAAAGGAACAGGCAGACTGACAAAACTCATGTTACATAGATGAGATCAGACAGAAGCAAAGGGAGAAAACAGGGTTTAAATACATACTGTAGGGAAGATTACAAGTAACAGGTGAAGACAAAAGGTGAAAAAATTATGATGATGATGATGATATAATGATTAAATGAAGAAATGAAGTCTAGACTGTCACAGTACTTGCTCAACAGCTGATTTTTAACCAAAATAAAGTTATGAATTGTATCTTTAACCTCATAAGAACTGATGTGTTTCCATACGTAGACATCACATTTTTTTGTTGTTTGCACCATAATACTTAATTCTGTGTAACTGGAACCAAATAGCTGGAAGAAATCTGAAAATAAAGACAAAGCAAAGCTCGGGTCTTAAGAGGTTAATGATGTGTGTGAGGATCATCTATTGTTGATTCTTTCAGAGAGTTTCAATGTCTCACAAACACTTTCAGTCTGAGGTCTGCTGGGTAAAATATCAAGTTTATTTTCATGAAGGGTTTAATACGAGGAAATGTGCTATGATGTTTGTGCTGTACATGTAAAATGAAGAAACAGCTGTGCATTCTCATCTTTATTGATACACATCTTACCTGGATTAATAATAGAAAGAGAGATTTAAAGAGAGAGAGACAGAGAGAGAGAACTGGACTTCATCATGGTTTTCAATGTAAGTGTGTTTCATTGGCTTGAATAAGAAAGGTTATATTGCTAAATCATTTGCAGCTGAACTGTGTAAAGTGTGTTCAATGTAATAACAGTACAGTAGAGCAAATACTTCAGATTTACAAAGAACAATAAAACATCACATTTGACACAAAATTACATAAAATGAGATAAAAGATTAGTGCAACTATAGTGCCAATGTTTCTGTTTGTTTTGTGTATCTTTGATCACAGTGTGGACACGACGTCTCTTCCCGAGAAACCTCTTGTGTTTTCTTTTGCTGAATTTTGTTGAAATCACCTCTGTTAACAGAAGACCATTGAGTTTCTTCATCACATCTTTTCTTACTGATATTTCTCGGTGTTTGGGGTACAGTGAATAATTGCTTTGTTTCTCTCTGTTAATAAGATTTAGACCCTGTGTCACTTCATTTGCATATGAACAGCCTCTTAATGAGAGTAGATAATGAAAACTGTCGCATTAAACACATTCAGAGAGAGAGAGAGAGATGGGATTATTCACTATACATTTTTGTTCTGTAGTAACTTTTACATTATACTTGTATTTAATAAACATATGAGTATGTTTGTGTTTGAGTCAGTATACATTCAGAAGTTTGATCTGTTTAACATGAGAAAAACCCAATAACAGCACAAAACAATATTATTTATCATCTGTTTATTTTAATAAATTAATATCAACATGAACATTTTTATTCTGTATATTAAACACATGTACTGTATGATGAGGACTTTACTTTATACATTAGCAGGATCTGATATTCATAACATTGAATGTTGATGTTGTTTACATGTTTATATTGCTGATTTGTGTCTGATCTGTGATCAGATGCTTGTATCAGCTTGGTGGGTTTTGATTGGCTGGATGGATGTAAAGACAAAGCTCATGCTGATGGTTTGATTGACAGATGGTTTTGAAGTCTGTCTGTGATCAAACCATCAGTCAGAATAATTGAAGTGTGGGGTGAGATGAGGACAGTAACACACAAACACACAACCACAGTGACACACACACACACTCACACACAGTGAGACACACACACACACACACACGCACGCACGCACGCACACACACACACACACACACACACACACACACACACACACACACACACACACACACACATACACACACAACCACAGGGACACACACAGGTATAAAAATCTTTTGTGTGTTTGAATTAAATGTGAGGAAAAGTAAATGGTTTTGTCTAAATGTTGACTTTTCTTGACTCTGATCAGTTTTATCAGCTGCTTTTCAGATCTCTCTGTGAATGATAGTCATGTTTATTCACCTGAATTTGTTTTATTCATACCCTTATTTGACCTGTTGAGGTTGTGTTGCAGATAATGATGGTTTATATATAGAGTTGTGCGTGTGTGCACTCAGCCCGAGGCCGTCCGCCTTCAGCAAACCCATAATTGAAGGCAGTTTGTGGAAAGATGTTAACAATAATCACAGTGATAAGAGGCAGAACTCCACCAATGGATTTAGTCGGCAAAAGCTGGGAAATAAATGCTCTTCCCTTGTGGATGAATCTTAATACTCACCTCACATCTAGAGACACATGGTTATTAACGTGTGTTACACAATAAGTCTGTAATTTTCGCATTTACTTTTACTATATTCACTAAACTGTATTTACTCGGTTGTTATTTACTATGTTACTATGTTTTCTTACATGAACCTCTTTGTAGTGGGGTTTCTATCCAAACGTGAGGCGAATCTTTTGAAAATCCGCAAAAAAAGAAAAGCAAACAACTGTGAATTAGGTGCGTTTTCATCAAGTTGTTTAAGCGAATGATGGTGGTATTGGTAACCTAATAACCAACAATAAATAAAACAAGGCATGCTTACAAAATAAAGACAGGACTGCATTTAGTTATAGATTTACTAGCAGTGCAGCTTGTTATGGTGAAACTAAATGATGTGCACAGAAGAAGGAATGGCGAGTTTTTGATGCAGGCACTAACAGAAAGGGCATTGAGATGACGTTGAGCCCCATATATGATAAAAACAACATCAGCTGATACAGAAAGATGATCAGTCACATGGGTTTACTGTTCACTCCCTCATTTCCATCTCCCATTATTCACATTTACATTTAAGTCAAAAACCGTAAAAAATCTTTTTGCAAATTAGGTTATTTTTATTTGAAATTTGGCATTTCCATCACTTGTTTCTTATGCGATTCTTCAAAATGTGCATAAAATCAGTGTGATGAAAACCCAGCTTGTGACCTTCACTGGTTTTGTACTTCAGTAGTTCCTACTTCCCTTAAAATTCATAAGACTCCACACAGATCTTACCGCATATACACACATATACTGTATACAGCTCATACAGCCTTGCATTTAACTTGATTCCTTTGGTTTAAGCTCTTTTGTTCAACGTGTTCTCTCTCTACTGCTTTCCCTCAGGTCCTTTACGAGTGGTGGTCCCCACAGAGTCGGTTTCCACTCACATGGGTGACACGGCCCTGCTGCGGTGCGAGGTCACAGGTGAACCCATGCCAGTGGTGCGATGGCAGAAGAACAGAGAAGATCTGCCTTTAACCTTTGACCCTGAGAGCAGAGTGGTGGTCCTGCCCTCGGGTTCACTGCAGGTCAGCAGGGTTCAGCCGCCCGACTCGGCCACTTACCGCTGCCTGGCCGAAAACCCCGGTAGTTCTCGTACCGGAACGGACGCCGACCTGCGGGTCCTGCCGGGTGAGTGTCTTTTAAGTGAATCTACGGAGGTCTTGTGAGAGGTCTTTCAATCCCAATCAACTCTCTGTACGTTTAGTGTGACCCCGTACGCTCTCGTTTTCGGTAGTTTGAACGAATGTTAAATTTAGTGATGTCTTTTTTGACTACTGGCTTGTATTTTATTATTTTCTCTGTACAGCACAGTGGTCAACTTTTATTGTGTTTATTTGTGCTTTATAAACAAACTGTGTTTTTGCATCCTTATAATTGGGGGAGAAACGCGTGAACAGATCGGCCCAGAGAAAATGATTGTTTTCATTGCTTTATTCCAAGTGTATTTTAATCAACCACACGTTGTGACATTATTGTGTTAACGTTACATCCCCGCAAGTTTACATCCATGAGCTCTGGTCTTCAATGGGTTCAGGTATAATCACTTCCAATTGGGTTTTACAGACTCATTTATGAGCCAGGAAACTTATTGAGACACTCATAAAGAGTTTAACAACGAGGCGTTTTTTGAGTCCGTGGATGTGCGTGCGTGTGTGACTCACATGCTTAGGAAGCTTCCCTCTCGAATACTAAAATGACCAGTAGGTGGCGGTGAAATGATGAATGGTGAAGTGGTTACTGTAGTTTTATCAGTAGAATATTGCATCATTTAAAGGGCCCATGTCACAGGACTTTTTTAAGATGTCAAATACATCTTTGGTGTCCCCAGAGCACATGTGTGAAGTTTTAGCTCAAAATACCATATAAATAATTTATTATAGCATGTTAAAATTGCCACTTTGTAGGTGTGTGCAAAAATGTGCTGTTTTGGGTGTGTCCTCTAAAATGCACATGTGCAGATCAAGTGCAAACACTGATCACAATGATGGTGGTTTGTTGAAATTGAAACTCAATTGTTCTGTGAATTATTTTTTCTCTGCACTAAATGGCAGTGCTGTGGTTGGATTAAGGGGTTGGATTATTATAATACGAGCTCCTTATGACATCATAAGGAGAGCCAAATTTCAACGACCTATTTTTTCATGTGCTTGTAGAGAATGGTTTACCAAAACTAAGTTACTGGGTTGATCTTTTTCAAATTTTCTAGGTTGATAGCATCACTAGGGACCCAATCATAGCACTTAAACATGGAAAAAGTCAGATTTTCATGTCATGGCCCCTTTAAGCCAATCAGATTCAAGAACCAGACAGAACTGTTGTAGAATAACCAATCCAGCATATGTATTATAACAGGGGTTTTCAAACTTTTTGTTTGTGTGGACCACTATTTGTAATCAAGAATTTTCGCGGACCACCTCATAATACTTATTATAAAATATGTCTACACAAAGTCCTGAATTAATCTGCACATCAAAATAGGCTTACTAGCACTAAAACTATAACTGGTCATCACATCAGTACAACAGGTTTCTTAACCTTATATCATAATTATTTATATACATATTCTCAGTGTTGGGAAAGTTCACTTTCTACATGAACTAGTTTAGTTCACAGTTCACAAATTTTAAAATGAACTAGTTCAGTTCATAGTTCATATTTGAAAATGTTAAACTAGGTCACAGTTCCAAAAATGAACTAATTTATAGTTATTTTTTCCCATATTATTATTTTTAAATGATTGCCATTATAGCCCATATAGAACCACCACAGACAGCAATTATTTGATCAGTTTTAACACTGAAGCTAAATGCGTCAGATTTCATCTTCATGTCCAACTTTAAATCCTTATCCAACCAGGGTTTACATTAGCATTGACTGTCTTTTAATTTTTGTATTTGCTTACACATACCTTGAAAGGCTAGCTGGGTGAGGGTCGCACCCCGGGTGAGAAGCGCTGCGAGGCATTGCGTGTTTGACAACTCGCAGGTATTGCACACCACACGTGCACGTTAAATAGCGTGAGCTTAGTCAAAGTCTATTTCAAGATGCGGAATATGCGTTAGCAGCCTATGTTAATCGTTAACGATTTAGGACAAATATGATGTTATTTAATGTTAAACTATTTGAGTTGCGCGGCAGGAATTCCACCAGCGTCTGTGTTGTTGTGATGACGCATGCAGCGTGACTGGTGAACACTGACTGGTGGCGGTGTTGCCAGATTGGGTGTTTTTTCCGCTACACATTAAGGCCTGTTTACAGTGTGTTTTAGTCGGGTTTTCGCCTGGAAGAATATACAAATCTGGCACCCTATTGAACGACGTTAAACTGAGAGAGCATGCCGTTCACAGGCACCAGAATGAATGAGTTCACAGTAACGTTTATTTGGCAGCAGTACACGTTCGCCCAAAATATGAACGAGTTTGTATATTAAAATACACATATTCTTATTTTGCCTTTTCACGGACCACCTGCAGTACCCTCACGGACCACTAGTGGTCCGCGGACCACAGTTTGGGAATGGCTGTATTATAATGCAACGCTTATAAACAGCTTTAGCACTGTAGAATACAATAAAACTTTATATTATATTTTCATTTTACGATCCAAAGCCACATCAGCTCACATATGGTTATTTAAAAAACTCGACTTCTGTTATAAAGGGAATTTGTAGCAAAACAAAGTTTTAATCACACTATTTGTTGAGTTTTGATGGTGTGCGTAGCTAATCTTTGTGTTATAGATATGAAAAAATAGGTTTTAGGAATGATTTTGAATGGTAAAGCTCATTGAAATGTTTTATTTAGGAAGAAAGGCATTTGAAGGCAAAGTGAGACATTTAATCAAAGAAAAGAGGAATTAAAACCCTGTGGATAGATCGTTGTTATAATAATTACACAAGAATGATATAGATGCTCATATTTCGTCTGAAGAGGTGTGAATGTTTATTTCCCTTGACATTTTTACTAAAAGGGTCCGTCTGACAAACTAAATAATGAACAATACATTCAAAGAAAGCAATGCAAAGATCTGAGTGAACAAATGTTAGCATTTCTGAGATTTTTCCAAAAATACCTCATGACATAGTTTAAAGAGACCTTTCATAAAATTCAGAGTTTTAAAGATATCATCTTCAGATTTGAAACACAACAAGGTCAGACATGTGTCTAGATTCTTTTAGGGACATTTTGAAATAAGTTTTTGATAAAGATGTAGCAAATGTATTTTGTAAAGTTATTAGAAATGTATTTGTGCAAACTGTACCTAATTTTAGTTTGGGTATGACTTTATTTAGGTTTTCAAAAGAGTAATCCACAAATGAAATCCTTTACAGATAAAAATCACATTTGATTGTTTCCTTAATGAACAATAAGGAAAAAACAAAAGATCAGATGATTAATAACAGATAAACAAGTAACAGCATCACATGATGAAAAACAGATAAATGAAGAAACATCTCTGAAGTTCTTTCATAACATTGAAGTGGTCAGCGGTGATGATGTTCCCTCAGTATGTGTTAAGTGTAGTGTGCACTGTTAAGTGAGCTGACAGGTGATTGGTCTTTGTTCAGCTTCCTCTGTCTTTCTTTAGCTCAAATATCCATCAGTTATTTTCTCTGAAGATTCTTAATAAATCCAGTGATAATCCTGATCAATACATGAGAATCAATCAATCAATCATTCATTCATCACGAGCAGCCACAACATTCACTTAATGATCCGCTGGAGTCTTTCTGTCATATTATCTGAAACATCTCACAGTCACATCAAACTATTTCAAACATTAGGACTCAGAAATATAATCAGATCCACATCTAAATTGCAGTAGCTGGAAGGAGACGCTTCCTCGAGCGCTTGAGATATGAAGCTTGTGTTTAGAGAGAGACAGAAAGTCCCCACAGGTTTGTTATACTGTACGACTGTGAATGTTTAGCTGAAGGCTGTTGTGAAGAATCTGTAAGGACAGACGGTCGGTGTGTGAGAGGAACAACGCTTCAGGCTCACAGAAAGTCAGATTACAGGAGGTTAAATGTGAGAAGACGACTGTGAAATAACTCAAGTCTGTATGAATGCATTTACATCTTTGATAGACATACACTTTTCACTCTTTACACTTCATTATCTCTGCTTAGATCTTAACAACTTCTTATCTTTTATTTGTGTAGTTCTGTAAGAGTCAGCAGACTATAATACATTGTATTTAATGGGTCATTTCTCATTTGCGGTGTC
This sequence comes from Paramisgurnus dabryanus, assembly GCF_030506205.2. Classification (NCBI taxonomy): domain Eukaryota; kingdom Metazoa; phylum Chordata; class Actinopteri; order Cypriniformes; family Cobitidae; genus Paramisgurnus; species Paramisgurnus dabryanus. Next base: position 33,902,518 of record NC_133341.1, on the reverse strand, counting down.
CCTCTACTCTACAGCAGCTGAAATAAACTTTAAATAGCAGTAATTCATCAAATGTCATGTTTTTACAGTTTGTGCATTTGTTAAAAGTTTCATTTTTGTTTTTTAAAATACACATTTCATTAAAGTTTGAGAGATTTAATGTGTAACAAATTTGTTCCCACCACACCTCAGAGAGGTATTGTGAAATGAAACTGCATTAATATAACATTTTTAACACAAATAAAGTGGTTATCTTGAAAATTATAGATTTAATACAACATGTCCAATTTAATTCAATTGGTTAAGAAAATACATATTGTGGAATATTAAAGGACAAAGTCGTGTCTGGTGTGTTACAGCAATGGATTATGGCCCTTTAAAGGATTAGTCAATTTTCTTAAAAAAATCCAGATAATTTATTCATCCAAAATGTTGATGTCTTTCTTTGTTCAGTCGAGAAGAAATTATGTTTTTTGAGGAAAACATTGCAGGATTTTTCTCATTTTAATAGACTTTAATGGACCCCAACACTTAACACTTAACTCAACACTTAACTACGACTCTAAAAGATCCCAAATGAGGCATAAGGGTCTTATCTAGTGAAAGAGGAGCATTCAGATGTTGTTATATGTGGAATGATACTAATTAATGTGTTTGTGTCAGTTTATTGTTTAAAATGATCCATAAATGTGCATTCCATATATGTAACACGTGACCTTTCCACATCACTACGCAATTACGTGAGGTCGCGCTGGCGCGTCACGTGACCGGAGGAAGACGAGAAGTTGTGGTTTAAAAGTGCATATTTTTTATTTTTCTTGTCAAAAACGACAATCGTTTCACTAGATAAGACCCTAATGCCTCGTTTGAGATCATTTAGTCCTTTGAAGCTGCGTTGAAACTGTAATTTTAAACTGCATTAAAACTGTTACATGTTGGGGTCCATTAAAATAAGAAAAATCCTGGAAAGTTTTCTTCAAAAAACATAATTTCTTCTCGACTGAACAAAGAAAGACATCAATATTTTGGATGACATGGGGTTGAGTAAATTATCTGGATTTTTTTAAGAAAATGGACTAATCCTTTAAAGAAAAGGAGAAGTCTTCCTGTATGTAAAGTTCATTTCAGGTGCCAGATGATCTGAGGGGTTCATGTTGAGTTCATTCTTTCTTATTTATCTTTAATTGAATTAACTTAAATGTAGCTACATGTCTGACAGTTTCATGTGTCACACTTCATTATTGTCTGTGGTCTGTAGGTTCATTACTTACAGATCTGACATATTTAAATGTTCTTAAAGGTCCCGTTCTGTCTGTGATTTTGAAGCTTTGATTGTGTTTATAGTGGGCAATATAACATGTGTTCATGTTTCACGTGTTGAAAAAACGTGGTACACAATTGACTTATCTGTATAGCGCTGTTTTCACTGTACTCAAAACAGGCTGATGTTTTCCTTGTTCAATGAAGTCCCTCCTTCATAAATACGTAACGAGTTCTGATTGTGTAGTTTGTTTAGTGTGTTGTGATTGGACAGCAGCTTAGCTTAACTTGCTCTTAGGTTAGCTGGCGACTGATGTATTCCTGTGGGCGGAGTTTAGTCAAAAACTGTTCTAGTGACATCATTTAAAGCAGGAAGTAGAGGACTGTCGTTCAGACCGGCCGTTCACTGTATTCTTTGAAAGAGGAATTCTGTTAAAGAAAATATATTGTCTGGCAGTGAACTTTGACCCTTCTCATTTTACAGCTATTATTTATGCTATTATAGCAACATTACACACTAACTAGGGTTTAAAAAATGTGATCAGGAAGAACGTGACCTTTAATCCTGGATATAGCATATTAAACCAATTTTAAATGCATAGCAATAGAATAAAATAAAAATTAAATGAGCATTTTTTGAAAATTCTGACTCTCATTTGTGTGTGTGTGTGTGTGTGTGTGTTTATGTCTAATCTGAAGTTTGTTTGTGTGTTTTGTGGTAAGCAGAGCCTGGAGTGCTGAGAAGTTTGGTGTTTCTTCAGAAACCCATGAAGGTCACGGCTCTACAGGGAAAAGATGCGGTTCTTGAATGTTCTGCATCTGGATACCCAAACCCGTCTTTCTATTGGATGAGAGGAAGTGAACTCATTCAGAGCAGGTGAGACCAGAGACATTTCATTTACTGGACTGAAATAAAACTTTACAGTCTTTAAGATCAGCTCAAAACTAGTTTCTGGTTTCATTTATCCAATCAAATGATTCAAAAAAGACTTTGTGATCTTAAACAAATATTAACTACTAGCTTTTCTCAGTTTTCAGCACCATATCATTTTTTACCATATGTCAATTTTCCATAGCTAACTTTCAGTCACACACTATTAGTTTTGTGTGGTCACATGGTAACAACAAGGTTAATATTGAATCTGTACTGGTTAAAGTAACTAGTGTTGGATTAAGCATCATGTGATTGTAATAGTGTGAGTGTTTCCTTTCAGGTCAAAGAAGTATTCTCTTCTGAGCGGCAGTAATCTTCTCATCAGCAGCGTCACTGACGATGACTCTGGAGCGTACACATGTGTCGCACAAAACAAACACCACAACATTTCAGCCACCTGTGAACTCTCTGTGCTTGGTAAGATTTCTCTTTATTTTTACAAACCCTTCATGAGTAAAAAAACATTTGATCTCAAAGTAACTGCGGAGACGGCCGTAAGATAGAGGAAGAGTTCAATCAAAACTATAAAAATCACTTCTTCACTGTTATTCCAGATCTATTTGACTTTCTTCTGTGGATCTTTAAAGACATGCTTAACATTTACATTTGGCAGATGCTTTTATCTAAAGTGATTGGCATTGCCTTCAAGGTACATGCAGTCATTTCAGACATTCACTGGAAGCTAAAGCATGAATCTTTGTTTTTAGCAGAATAAACACACTATTTTTTTTTTGCCGAGGGACTGTCAAGGATATATGTTCAAGCAGCAATTACGGCTTCAAGCCCAACAAGGGCACACAAAAGGGAAAACACATAAAAACATCCTGATTTTCGCCCTAAATTCTTCCAAGTGAAATGGCATCTGGTGAGGTGGAGCTGTGACAAAACTCTGCATGAATCCCCAGGTCATGACAGTGAAGTTTGATGAAGATACAATGGGGCTTGAAAGTTTGGGCACCCTTGGTAAATATGAGCAAAGAAAGCTTTCAAAAATAATCTGTAATGTTTCTTCTTTTAAGCTTTAATAAATAAAATCACAAAAAATATGATGTTTCATTAAAGTAAAACAATTGAAAGTGAAGGGTAAATTACATTACGAAATAAATCATTTTCTCTAATACTCACTGGATATAAATATGTTTATTTAATCCTCTTTGCTACCTCCGTTTGCAAGGATATCAGCTCAGAGTCGTCTTTTATTATGTCTAACCCAAACTGTAGACATGAAGCACTTTTTAATCCATGTGTGCACCAAAACCATATTGTGTTCTTCCTACTGCCAAAATATGATTTTTGTTATTAAACCTTAAAAGAAGAAACATTATAGATTATTTTTTATAGCTTTCTTTGCTCATATTTACCAAGGGTGCCCAAACTTTCGAGCCCCACTGTACAGCCTCATATTCATTTTAGCATGCTCGTTGTCAAATTCGTGAATGTGGTAGAAGATCAGATTATCATTGATTACCATTATTGTCTTTTCACAAGCTTTACAAACTTTTTGTCAGTAGTGTATCTAGATAACAAATTTCATACGATTGGACAAACTCTATAGGAGTAGTTTGCAAAGAAAGTTTTGGCAGAAAAACCTCTTGATAGAAACTGTTTTGGTATGGAGCATTTGAATTGTTATGATTCAGGGTTTGTTTCTAGGATGTACAAGTGATATTTGAACTGTTTGTGGTGCTTTAGGGTTTGCAAATGATTGTATTTTTCTCTATCTCTATGTGCTGCCATTGACTTCCATGGTTAAAAGAAGAACTTTTATTATTAAAGGTTGTCTATGACGTACACCAGCTTCTTAAAGTCAGATTATGGAGGTATCACTGATTATTCACATACACTGTGACTCTTCTGCTTTGTCAAAGGTAAAGATTATCTGCTTACTAGATATGTTGATTTATTCAGTCTGGAAATCAATGTAAGACCTCGTTTCTTTGAAAGCGCATCTTTTATTCTGTCCATACAAGAAAGCCACATTTGTAATCCATGTTGTCCATCCGTGAGCACAAATACCATTTGAAAATAATAATCTATCAGATGAAAACATCTGTGCAGAGAGAGATTCAGGATTATAATCTTTCCATTTACAACAAAAGACAAATGACAGAGTATTAATGTTTTTAAATGCATATGCTGTTGTGTTTTGGGGAAGAATAAAAGTTTATGTGAGAAAAAGTCTTTCTGAAAAGCAGGTTATGTGCTGTCAGTGTTCATCTGGATCACAGCTTAAATGCTTGAGAGTTAAAAAGATAAAGATTAGTTGAGTCATCTGACTGGACGTCAAGTTTAACAGTAGTTTAAGTTTTCATCTCCTTTATAATCTCTATAGTGTTTTTTGAGTGAAATGTGCTGGAGCAGATGGAGTGTGAAGAACAGAAACATATGGCATTTATTTGGTGTGACGGACCCATGATTTAATTTTAAACATCAAAGTTTTAAGATGAAAAACTCTCTTTTAATTGGTGCTAAAGTCTGTGTTGTTGTAGTTCAGCCTGTAGAGCTTGAGACCCGTCAGGTCATTGGTTAAAAACTCACTCATCACACTTACAATCTTCTCTGTATAATCAATCTCTGCCAAATACAAATTCATTTTGCCTAAACTTTGTTGGATATTCTGTCACTTTGTTCATAAGTTTCTGTTAAAATGCATAAAGCCAAAAATAGAGTGAAATATTTTATTATTTTAGATGTCAGTTTTCTAGAGATTGAGTGAAGAATTTTAAAAAAGTGAATTATAATGAAACATTAACAGTAAAAGATGAATAAATTAATTAGTTAAAAAGCACTTGTAACTTTCTCTTTAATATAGACTCTCAACCATTTCCATCTGTTTGTTCTTTCCATCTGGATATAAGAAGTAACATTTGTGGTGTGATAATACACAAACAAACAAACTCTACTGTTCTTGGTTAATTTAATTTGAGTTTTTTAACTATTACAGTGGGCTGCTTGCAACGTCAGGTCACAGGTTTGATTTAGAAAACTGGATTAATTTATCTGTAAATTACAGTAAAGTTTCATTGTTATTGTAGCTCATACACTTTAAACCCTAAGCGTTCAACTTCAGTGTTTAACTAACTATGAAAGTGTTGCACACATAAATGATGTTGCACTTCCTGACACCTGATCAGAACAAAAACATCCAGACTAACATACTGATAACACAGAGATACCTCTTACACTAGCCTAGCAAACACATAGCAACCACTCACACCAGCTTAGCAACCACTCACACTAGTTTAGCAACCTCACACCAGTCTAGTAACCACATAGCAGCCTCACGCCAGCCTAGCAACCACTCACACCAGCCTACAGTAGCAACCACATAGCAACCTCTCACCAGCATAGCAACCACATAGCAACGTCACACCAGCCAACAACCACATTGCAGCCTCACACCAGCCTAGCAACCACATAGCAACCTCACAGCAGCCTAGCAATCACATAGCAGCCTCACACTAGCCTAGCAACCACTCACACCAACATACAGTAGCAACCACATAGCAACCTCACACCAGCCTAGCAACCACATAGCAGCCTCACACCAGCCTAGCAACCACATAGCAGCCTCACACAAACCTAGCAACCACATAGCAGCCTCACACCAGCCTAGCAACCACATAGCAGCCTCACACCAGCCTAGCAACCACATAGCAGCCTCACACCAGCCTAGCAACCACATAGCAGCCTCACACCAGCCTAGCAACCACATAGCAGCCTCACACCAGCCTAGCAACCACATAGCAGCCTCACACCAGCCTAGCAATCACATAGCAGCCTCACACCAGCCTAGCAACCACATAGCAACCTCACACCAGCCTAGCAACCACATAGCAGCCTCACACCAGCCTAGCAACCACATAGCAACCTCACACCAGCCTAGCAACCACATAGCAGCCTCACACCAGCCTAGCAACCACATAGCAGCCTCACACCAGCCTAGCAACCACATAGCAACCTCACACCAGCCTAGCAACCACATAGCAGCCTTACACCAGCCTAGCAACCACATAGCAGCCTCACACCAGCCTAGCAACCACATAGCAACCTCACACCAGCCTAGCAACCACATAGCAACCTCACACCAGCCTAGCAACCACATAGCAGCCTTACACCAGCCTAGCAACCACATAGCAGCCTCACACCAGCCTAGCAACCACATAGCAACCTCACACCAGCCTAGCAACCACATAGCAACCTCACACCAGCCTAGCAACCACATAGCAACCTCACGCCAGCCTAGCAACCACTCACACCAGCCTACAGTAGCAACCACATAGCAACCTCTCACCAGCATAGCAACCACATAGCAACGTCACACCAGCCAACAACCACATTGCAGCCTCACACCAGCCTAGCAACCACATAGCAACCTCACAGCAGCCTAGCAATCACATAGCAGCCTCACACTAGCCTAGCAACCACTCACACCAACATACAGTAGCAACCACATAGCAACCTCACACCAGCCTAGCAACCACATAGCAGCCTCACACCAGCCTAGCAACCACATAGCAGCCTCACACCAACCTAGCAACCACATAGCAGCCTCACACCAGCCTAGCAACCACATAGCAGCCTCACACCAGCCTAGCAACCACATAGCAGCCTCACACCAGCCTAGCAACCACATAGCAGCCTCACACCAGCCTAGCAACCACATAGCAGCCTCACACCAGCCTAGCAACCACATAGCAACCTCACAGCAGCCTAGCAATCACATAGCAGCCTCACACCAGCCTAGCAACCACATAGCAACCTCACACCAGCCTAGCAACCACATAGCAGCCTCACACCAGCCTAGCAACCACATAGCAACCTCACACCAGCCTAGCAACCACATAGCAGCCTCACACCAGCCTAGCAACCACATAGCAGCCTCACACCAGCCTAGCAACCACATAGCAACCTCACACCAGCCTAGCAACCACATAGCAGCCTTACACCAGCCTAGCAACCACATAGCAGCCTCACACCAGCCTAGCAACCACATAGCAACCTCACACCAGCCTAGCAACCACATAGCAACCTCACACCAGCCTAGCAACCACATAGCAGCCTTACACCAGCCTAGCAACCACATAGCAGCCTCACACCAGCCTAGCAACCACATAGCAACCTCACACCAGCCTAGCAACCACATAGCAACCTCACACCAGCCTAGCAACCACATAGTGCTGCACACGCAGAAGACAGAAAGCACTCAGAAGTCTCTTAGCTTTAGATCTGTGCTGGTGAGGTTTGTAGTTTATTGTGTTACTCTCTGTGTTGTGTTAAGTGTGTTGTGTTGTATTCAGTGTGTTGTGTTTTGTGTGTCGTGTTTAATATGTTGTGTACTGATGATTTGTTTTTGTTCAGATGCAGAGGTGCTGTAGATGAATGATTAGTGATTGCTGAATGAAGCATCAGTATTATGTGTTGTTGTTGTTGTGTTGTGATGGATTGTACAGTACAGTAGATGATAGGTTGTGTTGATTTTTTATTATGAGATTTTGTGTAAAACCTCCTGGTTGTGTTGAACTGTAGTAATGTTCCTCTAAAGCAGAATGTAGTTTAATCGGTTGATGGAGGTTGTGCTGATTATCTCAACCCTGGAGTCTCATTAATTGACTCTCTACTGGTTTAACTGGCACGTCAGTCCACTTCATTTACTGGGAGTTCTGGACTGAACCCAAACTCTCTGTGTGTCATTTCACATGAATTTCATATTAGATTCATCTTGTTAATGAGTTGAGTGAATCACAGAGACTCTTTTAAAGCTGTATAAATCTGATATCCTCTCACTAGAGATTCATGAAATATTGAGTCACATATCAAAACACATTTGACTGTTGTACAACAAGCATGGCAAGTATAAAGACGCCCTTAAAATCCACGTGTTAATCTAATCTGTATATGCATTACTGTATATAAATGTTCAGTGAATTAGTCTGAGTGTTTATTGGATCTGATGAAGTTAATTCAGTGTGTAATATTTCAATAGCTCCGTTAGATTCAACACACTGGATTAAGACTCTGCTTTAAACCAGATTAACTCTTTTAAATCTTGTCTAACAGGATTTAATATGAAATAAAGATGTTAGATGAGTATTGAGCTTATGGTCTAGCAACACATTAAAGACAAAATCTGTAGGAATTAAAGGCGTTTGTTCACATTCACTCTCTCACCGTTGATCTTCATCATGAATTGGACATTTAAATCTTGTAAAAGTCACCCTGACAAAACACTTAAGAGCACAGACGCATGAATGCAGGAATAAAGTGTTTGTTTATCTGATGTAAAGTCAAGACTCTTATTGTTTGTGATGTCAGCGGTCTTTGGTTTCATAAATCTATTATTTGTTTTTTTTATCATATTTAGTCTCTTTTTTGTTATTATTGTTTTGGTGGAGGTAAAATTCTATAACTATATTTATTAAGGTGATCATTTATTAAGGTGTTTTCAGTAAAGATATCTAAAAAATCTTAAATCAAGATGTATTTTCTTTATGAGCAAAATAACCTAGGAAAAATAAGTCTAGTTTTTAGACACACAAGTTAATTTGTGTTTAAAACAAGCAAAAAAATCTGCCAATGGAATAAGAAAATCTTATTATTTCTTTAATTGTCTTAAAACTAGACTTATTTTGCTCGTCAAGAAAATACATCTTAATTTAAGAATTTTCAGATATTTTTATTGAAAACAAGACAAAAATCCTAAGAAAGAAAGTCATTTTTTGTAGTGTGATTGGCCACACTATGAGATAATCTGGAAACTCTTTAAAAGAAACACTGATTCATGACCTAGGGAACTGATTGAGACACAGAAAGTCTTTAAACACAGTGAATGTGTGAGCGTGTCAACAGCCGCTTTGTTGACAGCTTTTTCCAGTCACAGATATGTGAGTAACCGTCAGTGCGGCTCAAGTCGTTCACGCCTCCCTCCCTCAATCTAAAATCACCACTGACAGAATGATACGTAAACGATGGGAAATGGTGAAGCGGTTACCGTGACGATACTAGTGGAATATCTCACAGCTATCAGCCAATCAGATTAAAGAACCCTCTTATGTGCCCACAGAACTGTCACCATTAAGAGGGAATCAATCAAACCCAACAACTTTTACTCGACTGGGAAAGTTTTCCACTAGATATTAAAATATAGATGCAGAAATGTTCTCCATACAGACAGACAGACAGACAGACAGATATAAATTAGTCTCTTATTTCTAATGTGATATAAGCCGACTGGAATAATGAATGTGCTGTAATCCTGCGGCTCAGGAGAGGTGGATTATGGGTAATTTCTGTGTGTGTGCAGCCCTCATGTCTCTCGAGTCATAAATTATGCATTATTACTGGAGAATACAAATTGAAATTGGGTTTTATTGTCATAACAAGGGTTGTTTTCTGACGAGCATGAAGCTCTGCTGTATTTAGCCGATCTCCTGAGCACTGACTGAGGTCTGACCAACACTTATAGAGCATGTGTTTTACACACACACACACACACAACACACAACACACATCTCGTGTATGTCCACTGGGAAGATCCCACACGTTTAAATGTCACCAGTGGTGTGACAGGCTGTCACTGACTCTCACCCCCCCACACACACACATACATACAAACACAATGACACACACACACACACACACACACACACACACACACACACACATTCTGGTTTCCATGTTTTGTGGGGACATTCCATAGACGTAATGCATTTTATACCATACAAACTGTATATTCTATTCCCCTTACCTGCCCCATTCCCTAACCCCAACCATCACAAAAACCTTTCTTGTACCTTAGATTTTCAATAAACATCATCTTGTTTGATTTATAAGCTTGTTTCCTCATGGGGACATCAAAATGTCCCCACAAGGTCACAAAAACACTGGTATTCCTATCTTTGTGGGGACAATTGGTCCCCACAACGTGATAATTACCAGGTACACACACACACACACACACACACACACACACACACACACACACACACACACACACACACACGACAGCTGTCTATTTAAATGATTGTTGTGTGAATTTCCATGTGAATGGCACAGTGAGAGAGATTCATTACAGTCGGTCTATCGCTCTTAGTGCTGTGTTTTTTTTGTTATGTTAATTTCCCGCTCATGTGATCTCCTACGTTGTTGTTTTTTTACTTTTAATATCCTTCTCTACCCCTTGATACCATTGTGATTCTTTAATCTGTTTGTTTGTTTAGGTGTCGAGAGTAAATGTGTGTCACATGATGATATTCATTATGATATATATATATATATATATATATATATATATATATATATATATATATATATATATATGTGTGTGTATGTATAGATAGATAGATAGATAGATAGATAGATAGATAGATAGATAGATAGATAGATAGATAGATCTGATTTGAAACAATGCAACATTGTATAAAGAAGTGTTACATTTGATTTAAAGGTGCAGTGTGTAATTTTTAGAAGGATCTCTTGACAGAAATGCTACATAATACATACAAAACTATTTTATCAGGGGTGTATAAAGACCTTTCATAATGAACTGTTGTGTGTATATTACATTAGAATGAGACGTTTTTATCTACATATACAGAGGGTCCCCTTACATGTGTGTTCAGTATTCAGCTCATGTTCACTGCCTGATGCTAAAACTTCTTCCAGTAATCTGATTGATCAGCTTTAAATCAGTTTCTGGGCTTTTATTTGGTCCTCTTGAAACCAGACCAGACCAGACCAGAGACTGGATTCAGAAGAGGATTGTGAGTTAGTTCTGTCAAATCTTTGTCAAAGACATTTAAAGTCTTTCTTTGATAATAGTGATATTTTTCATTTCTTCTTTCAGAGTAAATTGACATTGGACAGAATTTCATCTTTTTTAACCCTTGTAAGGCCGTTGTAAATATTGAATGGTGGTTTGTTGAGTTGTTGGTCAGTAACGTATAAGTCTTGTAATGTTGCTCGTAATTATTCATGATGTATTTAATTTCATAAAGTATTTTATTGTTTACAGTATCATAGCTGCTGTTTAACCGGTTGTAATTGTTGAGTTAGCACATGGCCTCGGGTGAAAGAGGAGACGGACGCTTTTAATGGAAATCATTTGGGTTTAATTAGTAGAAGACAGCAGTGCAGCTAATGATGCATCAATGCAACACATGCGTCCCGTCCACCTCTTCACACGCTTGTGTGTGTTGTGTAGAACGGCGCTGTAATTCATTTGGAGTTTGTGTGCGTCCGTATGTATGTGTGTGTGGTTTTAATGTGCATTGCCTCAGGCCTCAGTTTGCTGCGTGTGCATTTCTAGAGCATTGAATCAGACGCTGTAAGCGACGTGTCTGAGTATTGATTCGCTTGTTCAGAGACTCTTTGATATGAGCTTAGTGGTGTTTGAATGAAACAGCATGAGTTGTGATCTCCCGCTGTGTGTGTTTATGAGTGGATCAGACTGACACACGTGCTGTCTTGTTATTTAGTCATCTTGGCTTTCGTTGCGGTCACCAGATGCTCGTTCTCAAGACTGATCCTTATTGGCTGTGTTTATCTCCTCTCATTTTTGAGAAAATACTCAGATTCATGTGTGTTCACTTCATGCATATTTTTCTCCTGAAGATGAAATCTTCTGTTCTCGTCTTGTTTTGATGTGTTGTCTTTCAGGGTGACATGTTGTGTAGGTAATTTGTGAAACACCTTAACTGAGCCGAGTGTTAAAAACTAGCTGAAGAATATAACAGCAGAAATTAGGTGAGAGCAGGTTTTTGGCTTTGGCTTCATCATTTAAAAATGATTTAAGTTACAATAATCAATCTGTTACACAATCAACACACACATCTCTGCTACAAATGAACACTTAAAGTTTGTTTGTGGGATTTACTGTTATCGTACAATTACACAGAAAGTGTCAGGAGTGTAAACGTTAACCCATAGGTGCGGTTCATTGTAACAAACAGAGGGTTTGTTGTTACACCTGCTAGAAAATTGAGTTTAAACACAAATAATTCAATCAAATTCTGTCTATACTAAAGGTGGATATTGTTTATAAATCTGCCTATAATAAGATAGATATACGTGTGAATGTCAGTGGATTGGATGAAATAGTGGTTGTGAAGAAGGACACCTGTGATTTCTCTGAGAAGAGTTCAGTTAAAGTCATTGTGAAAATAGTTTGTTGTGTTTTATTGAATATTGTTCTGAAGTGAAGTTGTGCGTCATTTCACTTTCTAAATGTCTCCAAACATCAGAAATCCATTTGATTGTAATAAAGCCAGTGATAGATGTCTGCTTCAAACTCTTATTGAGATGAATCTGATCGATAGGTAATTTTCCTTTCAAAATGAGCTCTTTTATTCTTCTGAAGAAAAATCAAGTCTGTTTGAATCTCTTTTAATGCATCGCTCCCATTCAATCATGAAAGCCGGCGTCTTCATGAGCGCTCATCCTCAACCTGAAGAATAAATTCACTTGATTTAATGATGGGCTCAGGTAATACAGCTCGCTTTCGCTTTACATGGGTTTGGGATTCACTTGTGGGTTACTGTGGGTCACACAAAGTCACTTGGTTGTTGTGGTGAATGACACAAGGGGCTCTATCTTGCACCCAGCGCAATTGACTTTGTCAGTGACGCATGTATCATTCGTATTTTGCAACGGCGCACAGCGGGTTTTTCCCTCCACAGACGCACGTCGACAAACTAGGGAATGAACTTGCGCTCCCTGGGAGTTTCAGCGCAAAAAAAGAGGCGTGTTCCGGCGCAAACCATCCCTGCTGCTATTTTGCAGTTTCAAAAAACAATTGCGCCACTGACCAGAAAAAAAAAGTTTAAAGTCAGTGGCGCGTTGCGCGTTGTTCATTATGTTATTTTAAGGGCGCATGCTTGACCATAATGTATAGCGTGCACAACGCGCATACACTTTGCATCTAATCTACACAGATGCAACAGTTATTTTTGCAAATCATAAATTGTTACACTAAAAAATATTAATACACGAGATAAGGGGACTCATAGTGGTGAGCATTGTGGTGATAGTTTTTATTTATTCTCATGCAAATAACGATTAAAATATTTTCATAACTTTGTTGTGTGGCTGTATTACGTTTATTTTATGTAAATAATAATTAAAATGTTTTCATAAGAAACCTTCATGTTAATTGAACTTGATTTGTAAGTGTACTTTGGGGTTGGACCTTGCGTTTCTTGGGTCCGATTTCAAAGCCCCCAAACCCTTTCAGCGGTGAGGGTGGACGCAGCGATGTCCTCTGCTGGCGTCAAGTCCTGAGGCAGATCCACCTCCCGTTACACGGCGTGCCCGATTTATGCTGGCAAGCGTGGGATTCCCCCGTACAAGGACGTCGGTCTCCTCGGCTGTGAACCGCTCCTGACGTGCGCCTGGTAAATCCATCATAATAATAGCAACCCGCCATGGAACTTGCGCCCTTGCGTTTAAAGGGAATGTTGGCTAGCGTTCTGATTGCTTTATTTGAGGTTACGCCCAAACCACACCTATGAATAATGAACCTACTTCAGACCAACCCCTTATTGATTTGCGCCCGGCGCAAGAGTTATTTCTCACGCCGGGAAAATAGCAACAGCGCCCAAGATCCGCCCACAAACTCACTTGCGCGTTGCGCTTCGCACTTGCGTTTCAGATCGTTAAAATAGGGCCCAAGAACAGTTCAGTGCAATTATTAACTGGCATTAAAGAAATCTTACAGTAAGGGTATTTGAATATTCATGTTAAACTTGTATTTCGTTCATACGATGATAAAACTGTGATGTTTTGGTGGGTGCTGAGATTCTGATGAAGTGGGTCATGAATGAAAGGTTTGGTAAGCGCTGTGCTTTGGTGACTGATGTATTGTCTTTATGTCTCTCTTCAGTGCCTCCACAGTTCTTGAATTATCCATCAAACATGTACGCACATGAGAGCACAGATATTGAGATGGATTGTGCTGTGACTGGAAACCCGCAGCCGACCGTCCGATGGGTAAAGAATGGAGAGGTGGTGATACCCAGTGACTACTTTCAGATTGTGGTAAGTGTTTCTTACTCAGGGCTGTTAATGGATTAAAAATCTTACGTCCTTAAATATGACACAAAGAAAACAAAAGCTGCTGATTTACAAAAAAGCTATTGATCAGAGATGGAATTACATTTACTTGAGTACATGGTTTTGGTAACTAGAGTATATTTAAGGATGGGTACACTTACTCTAGTATATTTCTAGTGATTTAATATATAAGTTTATATGGCTTGTTCGAAAGTCTTGCGGGACGTTGGAGAGGCTGCGTTGAGTGAGGTGCCTACACATCACCTTTAGCGTGTGTAGATGAAAGCAAATGGCCAAACAACGCATTTAAGGCCAGATTTACTAGACGGGACAAATAAGCGCAAGAGCGCAATTCCAATAAAGCTTTAATACATCCGTTTTTAAAGTGTACTGTACAGTATGGTGTAAAAGTTTTAGTCCATCATTAGCTTTGTTGTTTTGGCAAGATTTTAATGATCATCCATATTTATATTTTACTCAAACAGAAACTACATGAAATATTTAATGCTTGATATTTGAGGTGAAATCAAACTTACCGCGGTGTTAAGGAGATCTTATTTGATTCTGTCGTTTATGTGACAGTGAGCACATCATCATTTCAAATCTGTTTACAAGAAGAATGCTCTTCTTACAATTAATATAAAGTTTACACTGCATTGTAAGAATGATCAAATTGTCTTGATACGTGATAAATTCATAATGAGAGCTTATTAACACAAGCTTTTTTATTCTGCTATAATATATAACACTATAAATAATAATATATTTCATTTTATATACAAAATATAACTCTATCTTGACATGCACATTGTCATGTTGGTTCAGTTTAATTCAGAGGACTTACTGGTTTGGTGTATTCATTTTCATTGTAAGCCTTTAAAAAGTCCTTATTTTACATGCAATTTTACAGCTTAATATCTCTTTTTTCAAAACATTTAAAATAATTCTGCAGAATTCCTCAGGTTTCTCCAAAAAAAATTCAGCAAAAAAGTAATAAAAGTATTCTGTTTCTTTAAACTGCATACACATTGTATTGTATTCAAATAAAGAGAAATATTTAAATATATTCACCAAATCTAATGGTGACTTTTGTAGAGTTTTGATGTTTGTTTGTGAATTCCAGGAGGGTGGAAGTCTGCAGATTTTGGGTTTGGTTCGCTCTGATGAAGGTTTCTATCAGTGTATCGCTGAGAATGAAGCTGGAAACAGTCAGGCCATGGCTCAACTCATCATCCTACAGCCTGGTAAGAGTTAAATACACGTGTGTGTCTGCTTTAAACCAATCACACTCATACAAACTGACCTCAGACCAGTCTCTAATGTATAGCTCCTGATCACAACTGTATTTACAGCCAAATAACAAACTGGTCTCAGATCAGCAATCAGGGCCAAATATTGCACACATTGCCATCATTTAACCGCACGCTTTCAGCATGGCTGACCATCTGCACGCATGAGCATGCACGACTGCAGAGAATCACAGGACTGCTGCAGCTCACTGCGTGTGTGTGTGCGCGCGCGTGCGTGCGTGTGTGTGCGTGTGTGTTGGTTTTGAGCACCAATCTGTCAGCAGTTAATGAAACTCATTCTTAAACCCATCTGCTTCTTCCAGCGAGATGAAAGTTTCTCACAGAAATGTAAGAAAATTAAAAATACCTGCATCACGCTGACATGTCAATCAAATATCTATTAGCATCAGTTTGACACAGAGGAAGATTTTAATTAAAGCAGAAGTTTAGGAGGTGCAGGACTCGGTGGAGTTTGTGTGTTGGTTTTAATCACAGCTCACACAATGAGCCACAAATCCCAAGAGTCAATGCCACAGATGGCGTCTCAGAGACACCGAGACCGATTCATCACCCGGCAACCAGACGTTGTTTCCGAGGCATTTCCATGGCGAAATATGTACCGCCGCCTAGGGGTCGGACAGAACAGATGCGGCGAGACTTTAGAAGTTTACTGAGGGCTTTATAAGAAACGCTGTGACTTCTAGCATGCGTCTGTCTCTCATTACAAGAGCGTCACTGCTGTCAGTGCTCAACAAAAGCAGAATAAAGTTAAAGATCTCTGAGTCTATTAAAGTGACTGATGAACAATAACACCTCGCACCGTGTGCTCTCGTCATGCTGTGTTAACTTCATCCATCCTTTAATAATAACCTGAGAAATATAAGAGAACATGAAGCTGTTGTGAGTGAAAATCTCTCTTCACATCTCAGCCTCACAAACATCTCATGTGTATTACAGTGAAGTCTACAGATCAGATTATCATATAAACCAGACCAGCAGTGCAGTCACAGATTCAGCTGAGCTCAGCATCTGCACATTTACATTCATATTCTTTCTAAATGTGGGCGGAGCAGATGTGATGTCATTTTATTGTACAATTGCCACATTTATACGGTAACGTGCACACCAAGGCGTTTACATAAGCAGCCGGCGTATGTTTTCAATTGTTTCCAACGGAAGCACGGTGCTTTTCAAAAAACGCCTTCAGCTTCAGGTGAAACGCTCAAGCTTGTCATTGTCACTTTTTTTACGCAGCCGTCCAATCACATTGGAGGAGGGGCGGGACAAATATCACAACTATTGATGAGCTGAGTGTTTCACCTAAAGTTTAAAATTTTTTTTAACTCTCAGCGCTGAGTGGCAAAAAACCTCAGAGGGCCGGTGCTCAGCCAGTCCTTCCAGAAAAAAGTGTTCTTTGTGATTGTTGTAGGCAAAAATCCTTGAAATTGTGTCATGTTTTCTTAAAAATGCAATGGAATATGCAGGATATTTATGCAATTTTATGCTATGAAAATGCGGGAACTTGCAAAAATTGCAGGAAACTTGCAAAAATTGTTTGCAGCTTTTCAAGCATTTCAATAATGTTCACGTCACATCATCATGTCACTTCATAACATTCCCATAGCAACAGGGGACATTGTGTGAAGTAAATGCAAAATCTTTCAACTTTCTGCAAAGATATATGTGATTTTTGCTACGAAAATGCAGGGATTATGAAATTATGCAAGCCCTGCATATTTTGCGCACAGAAATCTGAAATTTATGGTAGGGTTAGGGTTGTTATTTGAAAAAATTCGGACTTTGGCCGATTATGCGTTGAATCATGCGATTGCATAACTGTGTTTTTCTGGAGGGATTGCTCAGCGCACAAAAACCCGCCAGCTGCTGGCATTTTTTGAAAAGTGTGGCGCTTCTGGCGTAAATGCTTTGGTGTACGTGCCCCATACTGTAGTGTGTGTGTCTCAGCTTTAACTCTTAGTATATATCAGGGTTTAATATCTGTGTATATATTTAATATCTGGATTAGGGCTGTGCAAAGGGCTGCTTTCAGATGGAGCGGCATTTACTACACAGAGCATTAATTCACTGAAAGCTAGGCCAAATTGCGTTCATAATCGAGGAAAATCGACTCAGATAATCAATGCAATTTTGTCTAGCTTCTCTGTGAACTACAGCTATTTTTTGTAGGCTTAACATCTCACAGTCATGGGTTCAATGATAAATTCATTTAAATTGATTAATTTAGCAGATCCTTTCACCCAAAGTGAATTACAGTTAGGAAAAGAAATGAAGCTAAAGGTGAGCAACATTAAAGAGGAGAGTGTGTTTTAATAATGATGATATTTTAGAAGTGTTAAACATCAGAAAGGTTAAAGGTTAAATGTTTTCCCCTGATTCTTTTTCTCTCTCTCTCCCAATTTTGTTCAATTTAAGTGTGCTTTATTGGCAAGACAACAACTGTACATTTGCAGCATGGCTGTAAATAAAATAACAAAGTTTAATAATAGAAAAAAAACATTAAGCATTAATTACATTAACTATCTTCTACATATAATGGAGACATTAAGTCAGATCAGATTGGTTTTCTCTTATATTATTTCTCTTATATTTCTCTCTCTCTCTCTCTCTCTCTCTCTCTCTCTCTCTCTCTCTCTCTCTGCAGTAATTGTATTTTTCAATAATTCATGTGCAGTAATAGAAAATATGCTATAGGTTATTTGTATTTAAAGAGGGTTGAGTGCAGATGGAAAAGTGATTCAGGCATTGTGGGCATAGTTTTTTTGTTGAAATGTCTCATTTGCACATTTATTGTTATTGTGTGTTTTCATGCAGCAATAAAACAACAAGCTACTCCGGTTTAATAACATACATATTTATTTTTTGTTTTTTGTACAAACACACTTTGTATGTGTATGTGTGTGTATTTAATATGAAATAATCGATTGCAAATTTAACATTTGACCTGTATGTGGCGCTGTCCCAAACTCACAGATAAACATGAAGAGACACAACAACATTACACTGGATGCAGTTACAGCTCTACTTCCATTGTTTTCTTTTCTTTGAATGTCCTGAACTTTAACATTTGTCACATTATGGCAGTAAAATGCATTACGAGATGTCAATTCATATATACTTATTTAAATAGTAAAACAACAGACATAACCCTGATAAAAACACACAGACACACAACATGGGTCTCTTTAGCAGATAAAGTAGTAATAAAACAACATCTATTCTCATAACAGCCCTTTAGCTGTGAGTACTAAAGCGTTTATGGGTCAGTAAAGATTCCTCGATGTTTTTATGTTGTGTGCTGTACAGAAATCCATAATAGTCTCATGAGAACATCACACAACTGTGTTCATGTAGACCAATGTGATGCTAAATATTTCTTCTTTGATAGTTTAAAATGTTCAATCAACTAGAAGATAGATAGACACTGAGGCCTTTTAAACATTATTTGTTCATTTCTGGCTGGTTTGGGGATTTGTTAATTTTTTTAATGTGATCATTGATCAGCTCACACACAGTTTATAAGCTTTAGATATTTCATCTGTATGAAGATCTACTGTACAGCATATACATGCAGCTGATGAGGTGCTGGTGATCTACTAACACCTGATGAGCTTGACTTCAGCACCACAGACATCACAGCTAAAAAAAGAACAGGAGGACAAAAAATGAAATTTTAAAACGTCTGATATTGTGTGAATTCTCTTTTATTTCCTCCTTCAAATAAAAAATAACATGACTTGACAAACAATATTAAATAATTGCCCAAATACAGTAATATCACATGCACAAACATTAGGAAATCACATTGAGTGAATCATTTAAATAATCTCCACCTATAAATGTTGCGTCTGAAAGGGAAACTCCTAGAAATCAATAAGATCAGTCACCAAAATAACTAAACCACACCTTTACAGTGCTAATTATCCACTGCGCATTTTCAGTAAATCACAACATTCGTTATTTAACAACAAAATGATGATTTGCATAAATCTGGCACTTAGTCTTAAGACCGCTGGTGTTTCAATGTTACACCATCAATACTTTAACCTGCTGTTGTTTGTGTATTTGTGTAGATATCTGTATAGTTTCTGTTTTTCATCTAAATTGATTCGACTGATGTGTCAGACGCATGTAGATGAGATGGCTGTGAATTATTCATTACTGATAGAAACCATCAGCTTTGTGTCGTCCACTGTAGATCTGCAGAGATTGATGTTTATCTGCTGTCTGGATTGAGTTAAACAGCTCTTTAACTCTTTTGCATTATTTTTAGACTGTGACTTTAATATGAAACAGAAAAACATCATCACCCTCTCATTTAGTAAAACATTGAATTATTCATTCTCTTAAGAAAAGGTTGCATTTATATGTGATATGAGAATGAATATTAGTGGATTTATTAAAGTGGTTAAAGTTTTATCTGAATTGGATTTTAACTGAATGTAGTTTACAGTAATGTAATAAATATAAATCCATCTGTGATGACACACTGTAATAAAAGCAACAGATCCCTATGAAGCCTATTATGCTACACACGATCATTTTGATTGTTTTCCTCAACGTGCTATGATGATACGCCTCGTCCAATTAGATTTGAGCTTTAAATCACGAGCGCAGAGCTGCTGTTGTTACACAGAATGGCGACACAGGGAAGTTCAAACACAGAAGACTGCAGTAAACACAAATATATAACATACTGGATATATAAATATAGATTTCTTCTCTTTATTATTTCTATATTATTCTTATTTCATTATTTTGGGTGCTATTGTACACGCTAATGTAACATATGTATTAATATTAATCAGTGCTAATGCTTAATTTAATTCTTCTATGTACTTATACTGCACATTGTGTTAATTTTTTTCTTTCACTTAAAACATTAAACACATTAAACTTATAATATCACACAGGTCAACTTTTTTTGCTTGAATACTTTATAAACATAACAGCACACACAGAGCTCATTTAGGTACATTAATGTAGATC
This sequence comes from Paramisgurnus dabryanus, assembly GCF_030506205.2. Lineage (NCBI taxonomy): Eukaryota > Metazoa > Chordata > Actinopteri > Cypriniformes > Cobitidae > Paramisgurnus > Paramisgurnus dabryanus. The sequence goes on along the minus strand of NC_133341.1, from coordinate 33,882,001 downwards.
TGTATGTAGGGTGATCAGAAGAAAATTCTGAAAAATTCGGGACAGTCCCGAAATCGTAGCTGCTGTCCCAAATCCCGAATCCTGCTCTAATTTTCCCAAAAATTATACTGAAGCTGGGGCTGGACAGACCAAAGCTTTTACGCCTGCGGTCGGCGCATGTTTCAATTGATTCCAATGGAAACTCAGCGTTTTTCAAATAAGCTAGCAGGTTTTTTTCCGTGCTGAAACCCAGCGCTCGTTGTTCAAAAATATTAAACTTTGAATGAAAAGCTTCGCTCGTCAATGTCAGTTCTCATAGGGCCGTCCAATTACACTGGAGGAGGGGCGGGACATTACCATAGCAACCAACCGGCTCACAGCTGAAGTATCACAGCTACCAAAGCGCTCGGCTGAAAAACAGCTGGCATTCAGCGTCCTCAAGGCTTTTTCTAACCCTAGCCGCGTTTAAAAGTTTTGGTGTGTCCAGCCCCTTAATCTCAATCCCACTCTAATTGTCCCGAAAATTATACTGAAGCAAAATCTTGAGTAGTTATTGTATGATAAAACATAAGCCAGGAGGTTAAGTCATCCTGCAGCCAGCCCCCGCCGGCTGCTCATTGGCTGCACATCTTGTTTGTTTTATATATAAAACCTCCGCGAAATATGCTGATGTTGTATTGTTGTATTGTCTATTAATTTATCTAATTCATCTATATGCACAAAGACAATAGGACCTTTTTGTCGCTGTTTTGTTTTATAGAGTAGATTAAGAGAGCGAAAGTTGCAGCAGCCGCGAGGAAAGTTGAAAGTGCTGGCAGTGACAGTGGCAAGGCACTGTGTTAAAAATCTATAAGTATTATATAAATGTATGTACTTATATTAATAAAAATATGATTGGTTCAGTAAACTTCAGTTTATAATTCATCATCTTTTATTATTAAGTAAAATAAAGAAAACTATGAAGTATAAAATAGTTGTATACATATTATATCAATTTATTTATGCATATGTACTTATAATTATATGATTGGTTTTGTTTGAAATTCATTATCTTTTATTATTAAATAAAATAAATAAATGAAACTATTATTGGATGACCCCCCCAACCCCCCCGTCCTGCTGACCCCCGTCCCGAATTTCAACCAATCTCATCTGGTCACCCTATCTGTATGTAACTTATCACTTCAATGTGCCAGAAACACTGCAGCCTTAAAACTCAGACCATTTTATATTTCAAATATAAAAACATGACTATATCTGAACTGTCTTTAAACACGACTGCATTTAAATTCACCTCTTCTTTTAATAAAACAACAACAAACTCATCTGTACTGCTCATACAGCTAGTAGAGAAATACATTTGTATTGTTTTTTTTCTCACTTCTTGACAGTTTGTGTACCAACCATAGGTGGCAAATAGTGAGTGGCACTACATGATAGGCAGGTGCAAGTGCATTTTCGGTAACCTATTGGTAACTGTTTTGATAAAGCTTGTTGGTGCATCCCTTAATCACGTCACACCAAGTATAAAACCCCTTAAGTCTGATTCAGGCCTTTATTCATTGGGATTTGTCTTCAGAGACATCAAACCACATCGCAGTGACTGGAGGTGATGGATTAAAGGCCAATATCATTATGAATGTGAAACATTAATGTCTGATGAACTGCATGTCATCCACAGATGCTTTAACTGCTGTGATTGTTTTAGAAGGAAATGAAAAATAATGTCTTATTGTCCACCATAATCAAATAGCCCGGGGTGTGACAAGCCAAAGATTGCATTTCAAGGAAAGTTTTTTTTTTCCTGCTAACCCATACATAAAAACACAAAATGCAGAGGTAGGGGTCATAGAAAAGCTTTTCTAAAGCGTGCTATCAAAGTCATTTAATATTCATAACTATTAGATTTTCTTTAACAAAATGAGTCTGCTTTTGGTTATTCGCGGTTTACTCGTGCGAAACACGGCGTTTATCTTGCATTCATTGTGACAGGTGGAAGGTCTTTATGGCAGTAAGATGGAAATAAGCTTTTGTCCGTGAGCAGAATAAAACCTTTGTCATGAGATATCTGTGAGAAAAACACATGACATTGACATGTGGTCCGTCTACCTACAGCACTTCTCTCATAACATCATCTCCTAAATGATTATGACTGTGTAAATTATGCTTGAAGATATTACACACTGCTGGTATGGGTTTAAAACACAAAGCCTGGGGATTTGTATAGAAACGGAGAAATCTGTCTTTGTTTCAGTGGGTGAATGCAGAGATGCTGTGTTTCAGACAGACTGAGATGTTGTTATAAAAAAAGTTTTGAGATCAGCAACTTTTCCTGACAGCACCTGAACTGAAATGCTGTCGGTGGAGAAAAGTAGATTTTTTTTTCAATGACAGAAATATATTTATAGCAAGCTTTTGTTGCTTATAATGTTGGTGAAGATTATCTGTTAACCAGATGATGGTAGATCTAGTTGAGTGATCAAGATATTTCTCTACTCATCCAACACTTATTATAATATTAAAAATCTCTCTCTATATGAATTATGAAGCAGATATTGTCCGTCCAGACACACACACACACAACAGTATACATGCTCCATAAAAAGCGAGTATAAAGAGACGGCTGTGAGGTGTGTAGAGGTTCCCACTCATCATCAGTGATGTGATCTATGATATCTGTCTTCCTGATGGTTTTTTGTTATCTAGAGGCTAAGATACTCTTTGCTTTGAAATAGAAAAGCATTTGATTGGTGTCCAGAAACACGCTCCTGTAGATTGATCTAGCACCTCTCTAATGACCTTTCTCTATTATAAATGGATTCTTCTGGCCTGTGATATCTCACACAGATGAACCCTCAGGTCTGCGGTTGGACTCGTGAAACACACTAGTGTGAAAATTTCATCCTAATGTTTCTGTGTTGACCGCAAGTATCCATCAGAGAAACCGAGGACAGGTGCTTTAGATCTGTGAGACAGAAGAGCAGAAATTCAGCACGTCTTTGATAAAACACACTGTGAATTCACTTCTGTAAGATGATTTACGTCCAGAATGAAAATGGAAAAGAGAAGAAAAGCGTAGATATTAAAAAAATCGAGTTTACCTCACAAAACATCACCATTTACTCAACTTTATGTTGTTCCAAACCCAATATTAGGACGTTTTCTCTCTCCTGTGAAAATTAAAAATCATAATGGCGTTGTTTTTAATGTAACAACATACAACAAGTTTTTTAGTTCTTTCAAATCTGTATTCCATCTAATCTAAATATGACCATAACTCAATGAATGAATTTGCGCGGTTTCTCAATGAATGAATTACGGTGAAATCCCGACATATCCCAAAACCAGGGGGCGCTCTCATGCAGAAACACCCTTTGTGCCACAGAAGAAGTAGCATTACAAACACTATTCCAGGAAATGTCTAAGGGATATTTATATGGCTGTTCTTCAAATTGTTTCAGGTATTTTCATGATAATAAAGAATATTTTGAATGATTTTGTTTAACGAGTGTTACTTTTTTAAATGCACATTATAAACGACTCCGACTCATAATGATTTTAGATTGATAAGGACTTCCTACTTACCAAATGATGTAGTACACGCACAAGCTGTGCATGAAACACAGAATCACAGCCTTGCGATTCAGAATCGATTTCAGACAGGCATTTTTAATGGGACACAAGATTAATCGTTACAGGCGTAACCATAAAGGTTTCTATTCAGATATTTCTGTGATTTGGGAACATGAGCACAATTCCCAACAAACATTCATCCTCCTTATAATAAAAACTTGTTTTATATGTGTTTAATTTTAAAAGAGCTGTACACGTAAAATATCTAGGTTCTTTTTGACCCATAATGGGTAAACATTGGACAAAACACAACGCTGGGATAAAAATCACTCAATGTTGGGTTGTTGTTATGCGACCATGGGATATAATAAACCAACAGTTGGGTTAAAACCACCCAGCATTGAATCAATTTTACCCCAGTGGTGTGTTCTGTCCAATGTTTACTCATTATGGGTGAAAAATAACCCAGACATGTTTAGAGTGTTGGTGACTTGTATGAGAGAAATGAATCGAGGGAACCAGTGCCCACCTAACTTTTGTGTTGGTCTAAGAGATTAAAGTACAAGCACCTTTTCAACCAGCTTACTTTTTATAGCAGTGCTTACAGTTTCAGTGCCAGAATGTTGTGTTGAGTGTAATGAGGACAGAAATGAGTTTGTGTAGTGATGTTTTGTCATCTCTCTTGTTTTATTGTATCAGTGCTGAGATGTGAATCACTTCACTCAGATATAACATTGAAAATGAATGAGATGCTGAAAAATCATTCACTAGAATTTGCTGCAGGTTTGTTTTCATTGTTGATGTTGAGTTTGAGTCATGTTGAGTGAAGGGTTTAGATGAGTATATTTACTGATATAGTTTGTGTATGTGGTTACATGAGCGCTGGTGCTTATCTGATGTGATTGTGAGGAAACATCAGCAGCAGCAGCAGCAGCAGCAGGTGACAGAATGATTGCTGTTCCTGATTATCCACACTCATATTTCCTCTCAATCTGAATGATTTTCAGTGGTTTGATGGGATGTGATTCAAATCCTCATGACGCACATGCTCCTCTATTGTCCAGACTTACAGATGGACTCAGATGACTCTGAACATGTGACTTTGTGTTACCTTAAAGGTCACGTGTAATGATACACAAACACCATTAACTGTATGAAAGTGCTGTATCTCTCTGATAGACAGTGGCAACCGGTGCCTCCTCGAGAAAAAACTAAATATGTGCTCACTCAGGGTTTAATCTGTGTTGCTCGTAATGTCAAAATATGTGTTCGGTGTGTCATGTGAACATATGTGTGTTACGCATCATGTCAATAAACTGCACCCGCGTGGAAAGGGTTTATGATAAAAGAGACGCTCATGCTTTGCAAGACACTAAACTCTGATTACACATGAGATTAAGAAAACGTGAGCATCTCTTTTATCATAAACCCTTGATAATGCATGTATTTTTACATGACACACGATGCACATACGTACACATGATGCACCAAACACAAATTTTTACATGATGATTCACAACCATGATGATGTTTCGACGAGTTTCACATTCGTGCCTCCCCAAAAGAAGTCACGAGCTGCCTCTGCTGATAGATCACACATTTAATTTATAGTGGAGCAGCTCAAATAACCTGTGTGTGCGCGTGTGTGTGTGTGTGTGTGTGTGTGTGTGTACGTACTTGTGTATGCGTGTTTGTGTGTGTGTGTGTGTGTGTGTGTGTGTGTGTGTGTGTGTGTGTATGTGTACGCATGCTTTAATTGTGGGTCATATTGTTTTTGTTTATGTTCATAACAGATAAAGGCTGATCAATAGTTCTGATGGTAACACTGATAGCCACAGATAAATTAGCATGAAGAAGTTTCCTTAAATTATAAAACATCCAAAAATGGACTTTACTCACTGGTTTATTAAAACTGAATAATATAAACTATTCTGTACATAAAAAAATTGCTATACTTTTATATTTGGCATTAGCATTATATAAGCATACTTCTATCATAATATTACTATAATAATAAATGACAAGAGTTGATCAATATTTATATCTGGGCTTTGAATTTTCTAAGGAATAATTGCCGACAGGCCATTGAATTGAACAAAATAATGCACACCCATGGTGGTAATGCAGGTGGGTCTCAACCAATCAGAATAAAGCATTCAAAAAAGCATTTTATATCCTGTAAAAGTGAAATTATATGTGTATGTGTTTAAAGATGTATATATCTGATTTATTGAGTTTATAGCAGTAGTTTATTTAAAGACATAGATTTACATTGATGCAGTATTTCAGTGAAAATTTTTCTCTCACTTGGTTTGCTTTCATCTCATTTTGACTCATCTTTGTTCAGAAGGGTCACATTGTGTGTAATCATCATGATGTGTGTGTGTGTGATAATTATAGCATGCGTCTTCATGCACCAGCGCATTGCTGACCGCCCATCGCATTTCTGCTGGCTGTAGATTACTGCTGATCTATGATGCTGTGTGATGGATCTTATCGCTCTTTTTCTTTTCTTCCTGATGTCTTCTGTTTGTTTTTTCTTTCCTGATCTTCTCATTCCATCCGTCATACTCTTCTCGTTCTGTTGTTTTTACCCCGACCCTCCCGACACCATTTACCTCCCTCTCTCCCATCCTGAACCCCTCCTCCCCCCGTTTAATGCTACAGAGGCCACGCCCACTGTGGCATCACCGCCCCTCCAGCCGTCTCAGCCCCCGTTGCCCCGCACTTCCTCTTTGACTTACTCCTCTCCTCCCCCACCAGTTACCCCGAGCTCAAGCGCCCTCCCATCCGCTCCCCATGACGTGGTCCCTATCCTAGTGTCCGGCCGTTTCGTTCGGCTGGGGTGGCGGCCCCCGGAGGATCCGCGAGGGACCATCCTGACGTACGGGGTCTTCTTCTCTGAGGAGGGAATCGACAGGTGCGTTTCTATGCGCTGAGATCCAGACTGGAGATGCGCTGGTGTAAACGTGATCTCACGTGAATCTGAAACAGATCAAAAATCAATCAAACAGATTGTTAGCAGCTCTTAATTGAAGACCAAAATCCAAAATGTTTTACTTTTGTAATGTGATTTTTTTTATTTTTCTTCTGATGTAACCATTAAATTAATATTCACCAATGACGTCTCATATTAGACATATTCATGTATAATGTTTCATCAGATTTAAGCTGACTGTGTGGAGCAGTATGATGAAGTGATGATGTTTTTGTCTGTGTGTTTTAGGGAGCGCTCCATTAATGTGACTGAAGCAGAGAGTTTGCAGTTGACGGTGAATAATCTGAAACCAGAGGCCACGTATTCATTCAGAGTCGTTGCCTACAATGAGCACGGACCTGGAGAAAGTTCAGAGGTCATCAGACTGTCAACACAAGCTGAACGTAAGAACGCAACACACAGTAGCCATGTTTCTGTCACACTGATTTTATGCACATTTTGAAGTATCGCATAAGAAACGAGTGATGGAAACGCTAAATCTCAAATAAAAATCCCTTTATTTGCAAAACCGTTTTTTACGCTCACTTGAGGCCGTTTTTGAATTCTGCATTTAGGAGTAAATGTGAGTAATGGGAGATGAAGAATGCATTTGCTGGATAAATTCTGAGGTAGTGAACATTAAACCCACGTGTCTGATCATCTTTCTGTATCAGCTGATGTTTTCTTCATCATATATGGAGCTCGACGGCATCTCAGTGCCCTTGCTGTTAGTGCCTGCATCAAAAACTAATTGATAATTACAAGCTGCACTGCTAGTAAATTTATTATTACCCAATCGTTACTAAATGCAGTCCTGCTCCATTTTCCAAGTGGGCCTTTTTCTATTTACTGTTGGTTACTAGATTACCAATACCACTGTCATGCTCTTGAACAACTTGATGGAAATTCACCTAATTCACATTTGTTTGTTTTTCTTTTTTTGCAAAATCACAGTTGTCATGAAATAATGTTTACAGTCTGGAACAAAAATTTTTTTTGGTCTATTTAGCATAGACCAAAAAAAATTTTTGTTCCAGACTGTAAACATTATTTTCTGCTGTAAAGTTGGGCATTTTAACATGGAGATCTATGGGAATTGACTCCCTTTTGGTGCCTTTAGTGGCCAGTCGATGAATTACAGTTTACGTCACTTCTGTATCGGCTTCATTAGAGAGATCGAAAGGTTGCCCCTCAATGGAAACTTAACTAATGTTTCACAGTATAATATCAACTGTAAAGTCTTAGATGATGTGAAGCTTGTGTTACTGTCTGTAGTGTTGTACAGTAAATGAAACGTTCGCTCATAAGTGATTTCTGTAGACAGAATTGAACATCAATCATGTGCTGTGCAAACAAACTCATTTTCAAACTATTTCTGTTGTACACATTATGTAAAGCTGCTTAACTAAATATGACATCTTGTCACAGAGAATATTCTAATAAACATAAACATGCACACAAATATTGGGTTTACATTTACGTTATATTGAACGTTATTAATTATTATGATTTAATTTTACATTTATATGTCAGTTGTGTATAAACACATATGGTGTATTATTAATATGCCGTCCTGATAGACAGGTAGGTTTCGGAAGAAAAATGGTTTCGTAAATGTCATCTAAGCTTGTGTAGATGTACGAGAAGCCTCAGAAATACTTCAGTTTCTGGCATACAAAGATGCGACGGTGAGCTTTTCTTTCATCCGAGGTGCTGAGATGAACTCATAGGCCGCTATCTCTTTAACCTTTATAATGACGATTCACTGAAGAGTTTTAACAGTCTGACCTTTTCCAGCAACTCTCAGACTTCAGTCTTCATACAAACCCTTGTCCTGTTCTGAATTATGTATCACATTTTAAATTTAGATTTCATTTGCATATTGACTTATTTCCTGTTCTCTCGCCCGGCAGATGTGTGCACAGCAGATTTCTTTGCCTGGAAGGCAGATCTGAGTGCTGGTTTTACATGTGTAATCTGTAATTATTATTATCCTTTACATTCAGATGATATATTAGTATTTATAGAAAACATCCCGCAGAAGCTTCACGTGCAGGAGCAGTGAAATGATCTGATCTTTATCGTTATTATTTATTGGAATAGTGTGTGATCTCTAACAGATTATTACGGGTTGTAGTGTATTACGAAGTCACACGTTTAAAATGTCTTCAGTGATTAATATTAAAACATTTAAATAAAGCTTCAGTGGCGATTAAAAGATGAACTGAATGGCTTAAAATCAAACCTGTGTGTGTGTTTAGTGCTGGTTCCTGGTTTAGTGGAGAACCTGCTGGCAGAAGCATCATCACCCACATCTATCCAAGCCTCTTGGGATCCACCGGCTCATGCTAACAGCCCCATCCAAAGCTATAGGCTGCTCTGGACTGAGACGTCAACTGGTAAAGAGCAGGTCAGTGTTTTCCTAAGGCTATGTGCTTTTCCTAAGCTGATCGATTGAGGAATCCCATGGCCACAGGTTTCATTCCTAACGCTAACTCTGAGCGTTCAGATCTGAGAACTGAGAGAGCAATACAGCACAGCACAGTCTGCTGTGGGATCACATACTGTCAGGATTTAAAGAAACTATTGTGTTAAACTCACATCTCCACTGTATGAGTAACTAAATATTGAAAGAGAAATACAAAGCAGATCTTGAGCTATATTAATGTTTGATGTTACATTCACATTGTTTCCTGAATAATGACAAGAAAGCTTTTAGACATCAGATTTCAAAGCACATGTTCAGTAACTCACAGTAGTGTAATGGTTGTATTCTGGAATAAAGCCCACTGATGCAATTTTCCCTAACCTGTAGATAATGTTAACACAGAAAAAAAAAAAAAAGCAGTTTCACATTGATTAAATAAACATAAACGTTCATGCTTTTAGATTTTTTGAGACACAGTAAGATATGCTAAGCAGTAAGACAATGTTAGAGATGCAGATGTAAGATGGTTTGAGATGCAGTGAGATGGTGTGAGACACTGTGAGATGGTGTGAGACAGTGTGATGTTTTGAGATGCAGTGAAATGGTGTAAGACACTGTGAGATGATGTGAGAGAGTGTGGAGATGCAGTGAAATGGTGTGAGACACTGCGAGATGGTGTGAGACAGTGAGATGATGTGAGACAGTGTGAGATGGTGTGAGACAGTGAGATGATGTGAGATGGTGTGAGACAGTGAGATGATGTGAGATGGTGTGAGACAGTGTGAGATGGTGTGAGAGAGTGAGATGATGTGAGAGAGTGTGGAGATGCAGTGAAATGGTGTGAGACACTGCGATGGTTTGAGATGCAGTGAAATGGTGTGAGACACTGTGAGATGATGTGAGAGAGTGTGAGATGCAGTGAGACTGTGTGAGACAGTTTGAGATGTGTTTGAGATGCAGTGGGGTGGGGTGAGACAGTGAGATGCAGTGAGACAGTGAGATGCAGTGAGACACAGTGGGGTGGGGTGAGACAGTGAGATGGTGAGAGATGCAGTGGGGTGGGGTGAGACAGTGAGATGCAGTGAGATGTGTGAGACAGTGAGATGGTGAGAGATACAGTGGGATGAAGTAGCTGCTCTGTTGATTTGCTTAAACTCAAGTAGTTAAGATAACCAAACAACACATTTATATAGCAGTGATTCCCAGTAGGAGAAATGTCAGATCTGAGCGTTGTGAAAGATTGTTTTCATACTGCAGTGTAATTATGGTAAACACTCTTCTGCATTAAAGAGATGAACGTGTGCTGTGAGAGAACGTTTGAGGTCACGCTGGGATTTAAAAGCTGCTTTCAGTTGTTTGTTTCTTTGCCTCCTGTTGCTACAATGATTTGATTTCTCTCTGTTAGAATGTGGAAGTTGTTGGTCAGAGCTACAAAATGGAGGGTCTGAAGAAGTTCACCGAATATTCTTTACGAGTTCTGGCAGTAAACCGTCATGGACCAGGAATCTCCAATGAAGACATTCTTATCACGACACTCTCTGATGGTAAGATTAGTCATCATAACGTCTAATATCTGACGCTTAAAGATTTCCTTACAGACTCACAGTCCATATAAATCAATCAGTCCATCATCTGAATATTCACAACACCTCAGTGCTCTATTTATGGACATCTGTTAGTGTTGGACAATAGCTCATATACACATAAACAGACAGATTAGGTAAGAATGATCTCAAAACAAATTCTCAATAGAAAAAGTAACACACACACAGCACATGGGATTCGAACCCACAACCTCAGGGCCTTGAAGCGCGTGCTTTTTTAGGTTTTGCTTCTCAGTTGACGTAGTTTATCCCCGATGCTGAGGAGAGCTTTCAATGCTGCAAGTGTTGACCGCGGAGCAGAAATAACACAAATACAACGTATATGAGTATCAGATAGAATGAAGTCAAGAAGAACATTTTGTAGAGTAACGCACAACACTGTCAAATTACTTTAATATGACAAAGAAACGATGTTGAACAGGTATTTCTCAAAACATTGCTAGAAATCACAAACATCTATTCAGTCATTTCTTTGTGGTTTGGTCCAAAGATTATACGAGCAAAGCCTGACATAAAATAGACTAAATAAAATTCGTAAATAAAAGTATTCAGAAGTGTTTTTATAAAACTGTTATAGTTTAAGGACACTAGGTGGTGCTGTGACCAGAAAAATCTGTTAACACCATCATCATTTCCTGGTAAAAAGTTGAATAGATACTAGTAAAAATTAAAAAAAATTCAGTTCCCGTAACCTGTAGGTGGCGCTGTCATCAAATTTGGCTTGGACTGTGGGTTCGCGGTGCCGATAAAGGGTAAAAACGTTCGTTGCATTAAAAGAATGGCTGAGATACGGCCTCTGTTCAAATTTTTGGTCAACATCGATAAATATAAGTTACATTTCAAAACTCTGTTCAGTCATTTCTGTGCATCTCACACCAAAGATCGTCTTCGCCAAATTGCATAAATTGAACAAAAAATTAAAAACAAAACCTGAATACTGAGTACTTTTCAAAATGGCCGCTATTGTAATGGGAAACAATAGGTGCCTTTGGTGCCTGGCCCCTAATTAGTAGATTTAAACACACTTAAACCTTATTACACGCTCACTTCTGAAATGAACATAAAAACCCTTTAGACACTTTATAAGAGATGGTCCTCACTGCAGAACACAACATCCACAGGGTGAGGTTGGATCCAAATCTTTTTACTTTATATACTTTGTTTCTCCAGGTAATCCAGCATATTTGTGTTGTTGCAGCCTGCAGTTAGTTGCAACCCATGCTCGCCAACGTTTGCTCTTATCAATATAAGTATACGTTTGATTAATAACATAGTCAAAAAAGATTTATAATTTAATAAATAATGATCACGGTTAGGTGTAAGGGGAGGTAAGGGACACGTTTGGCAGAATCCCAACAGGGTGACATCACTCAAGGGATTTATTTGCGATAACAACCCGGTTGGCTGTACATTATCACACTTATTACATGGCTATACCAGTAATATAGTTAGACACAACTATCTTTTATTAGCACACTTGTAAGAAAAGTATAACCTGTTTCCTTATGGCTGTAAGCAAACGGAAATGGTAGCACAACAACAAGTGTATGATGTGTCTTATGATAAAACTGACGACCAATCAAAATGCAGCGGGGAAAGATCCAGCTCCACCCCTGGATCTGAATCCAACCCCCCAGCTGATTTTTACTCCTATTATAGCGTCAGCTTAAAGCTTTATAGATGTTAAAATTGCATTTTTTCATTTACATTCTGCTAACAATACAGTACTGAAATTTTAAAGATGAATACATTAAAAAATGAGATTGTAAAGGAGCGTCTGCTGGTCTCTTAATACAGCGCTTTATCACACTGTGCTTTTAATTGTTGTACGTGTAACTCTTTACAGGAAAAATAAGATACTGTAACACTACTAAACAGTGTAGTAAAGTTATTATCATCAGAAGTGTTAGTTAGTTACAGGAGTTGTCTTCTTTACATTATAATGTCCATAACTTGACAGAATATAGCAGTCAAGTGAATTATTTCTGGAAAGAGACTCATTCATTAGTAGATGTCTCGTTAAATTTTCTCCATCCAGGCGTCTCTGTTTCATCTGATGTGTAATTTAGTTTCACGCAGTGTCACTCATCTTTGATACGCTGACATTACACATTTAAAATCTGTTTCACACTTGAAGCTTCACTGCCTCTACATTGTGAATAAAAACAGACCAAATTCTGCACTGCTAATTTAATTAAACCAAAAGAACGTCTGAAGAGACTTCACCTCTCCAAATGAACAACACACACACGCACACACACGCACACACTTTATGTTTCTAGGCCAGCGTTATTATTGTGAGATATATCATCTAAATTGTGAACTGAAATGTGTTTAATGTTTCTTCTCGCTGTAGCCTCTTGAGAACCAAGATAAAACTTCTAGAATTTTGTTTTTTATCTTTCATAAATTCAGTATTGTGGTGGTAACAAACACATTGCATTGCATTATTCATTTTATTTTATAACACAAGAATTTAATGTTCTGAATTACATCCATTTTAATACAGTTTTCACATTTACTTTGTTTTTTACATTCACTTCTGTTTTCAATTTCATTTTCATCACAGTGTGCATTTAAAGGTTATGAGTTTTAAATGAGATATTAGATGATATTTGATGGAGTATTCTGACTCTTGGAGACATACTGTACAGGAACATGTTGCTCTTATTCACAAATCTTCTGTTGTGCATCTGGGGATTCTGCATCTACAAACATTTGGAAATGTCCAGGATTGCACCATTATTTCCTCATTCTCTCATCTGGGTGTGGCTTTCTTTTAATTATTTGGTAACACTTTACAATAAGGTTGTAGTTGTTAACATTAGTTCATGCACAATGACGTAACATGAACAATTGTATTAACATTAACAAAGATGAATAAATGCTGATAAACTATATTGCTCATTATTGGTTTATATTAGTTAATGCATTTAATAATGTTAGCAAATACAACTTTATTGTTAAGTGTTACAAATTATTTTATTCAAAAAAACTTCTATCAAATTACATGAAGTGAAATGAACATACAAACAAAGTCCTGGTGTCCACTACAATGGACATCAAATGAAAGTTGTGTTTCAAACGGGTCAGAATTATAAAACATTTCTGAAAAACTGCTAAACTTTAAGTCTAGACTCTCATGTTGAAAATTAACAATTGATGATTATCGTTATTTGAAAAAGAAAGTTTGTGTGCTCTGTACAAAAATATTCACACAAGTACTGTATTACTAGAAAGCCCAGCATGTCCTCTTGACAGGACACCAGGATTCAAATAGGTTGAATAAATTGTATAAGCTTGACTTAGAGGTTGGCTGTTTAACATCAGTCCATCGATCTGTGTGTTAGGATTATTGCTGTAATGCTTAAAGATTTCATCACCAATGTTCACCCGGCTGGACTCATTTAACTCATCTTCATCAATCCATCATCAGCGGTTCAGACAGGGAACAGTGCTGTCATCTGACTCCAGAAACTTCCAGAAGCTCTCAGATATGCTCCATGAAATATGGCCAACAGACAGTCTACACACTTCATTACTGAGAGAGAGAGAGAGAGAGAGAGAGGTTTGCTAAATGCCTTGGCGGATGGGTCTGGCACATTCTCATCTTCTCAGTGTTACTCCAGAGATTTCTGAATGTCTTTCATGCTCTGGTGATGTAGAAGTTTGATGGATTCACAACTTAAGGTTTAAGAGTCTGCAGCAGTAACTTTATACTCCACTGTAATCTCACCACAAACACAATCAATGATTATCAGTCTGTCCTGTAGTTTTCATCAAGTGAAGAAGTTAAATCCTTGAGATCATTTCAGATGGACAGGGAGAATAATCTGGCTGTAGATGTTTAGGTGAATGTCTGATGTGTTATGGATGGTCCAGTTTTTTATAATGAGAGACAGGAAACAAGGCGGTTTTGTTAACTTAACTCATCATTTTTGAACTTTTAAAGGCACAGGAGCTAAAACCAGCTGTGTCATTGCAAGATAATAATTTATAAGTGGATTTGGTACAGACGAGAGTTTTATAAAATGTGACATTGTGACCCATGAGGCCATTAAGAGAGAACAGAAGACAGAGTGAGAAAACCTCTTAACATGCTGCTCTATTCTCTCATTACATCACTTCAATCCCATCATGCTCTCTGCTCTTCTCCTTTATTCTCAGGATTTTCTCTCCATGCCAAACACCAGCTCAGTCTCTCTCTCTCTCTCTCTCTCTCTCTCTCTCTCTCTCTCTCTCTCTCTCTCTCTCTCTCTCTCTCTCTCTCTCTCTCTCTCTCTTTCATTGGCCGGACGTCTTGTTGCATTATCTTCAGTGTGGCTCTAAGAGGCTGCAGGAATTTATTGTGTGTCAGCTTACATTAGAGGATCTGCAGAATGTTTCAGATGAGCTTCACCCCACATTTCACTGCTTCATTAAGAGCCCTTGTGTCACACTAATTAAATTACTTACACACACATACACACACATACACACTCATACACACTCATACACATAGAAACATGCACACATACACGCTCATACATACACACATGCACTAATACACACACACACACACACACACACATAGAAACATGCACACATACACGCTCATACATACACACATGCACTAATACACACACACACACACACACACACATAGAAACATGCACACACACACACATGCACTCACTCATACACATAGACACACACACACACACACACACACACACACACACAAAAAAAAAAAAAAAAACACACACACACACACACACACACACACACATGCTCATACAGACAGACAGAGAGGTGAATCTTGAGAAGATCTGAACGATGTCTTTGATGATAAGACTCTCTCAATATAAGCTGCAGTGTTTTTCTCTGCTCTTGTGTGCACACTTCATTTGTGTTCTTCTTCATCAAAAACATTTGTTTTCTTAAAACATTTATCCATAAAAGCTTTATAAAAACAATGTGTTTAATGGTCTGACTTGTTGCTAAACTGATCTCTTGAACAAATGCCTCGTTGAAAATAACTAATGTTTTGGTTTCCTAGGTAATCTATGTGTTGTTGTTTTTTTGCTTGTTATATAAATAAACTAAGTTTATAGAACTTTGTTGTTATTTATAATTAGCGGAGTTTACCGGAAGTTACATACGACCACAACAGTCGTTGTTTATGTTGTTACTGCTGAAACTGTCTATTCACCTGATTTTGCCTATTTTTTTGTTTTTTAACACAGACACAGATTGTTAGTGATATTCTTTAACAAACCTAAACAGCTCAGTAACTCAGATAACCTAATGACTGTGTGTGTGTGTGTCTCTCTCTCTCTGTCTTCACAGTGCCAAGTGCTCCACCACAGAACGTCTCACTGGAAGTGGTTTATTCCCGGGTGAGTATCAGACTTTCTGATCATTAACACAGCTGAGAAACTCCTCATATATAATCAGGATCTTAAAGAATAATGTCATTGACACAATACTAATAAAACATAAATGTTTACTACTTTGAGATTGTATGATATAATATATTTAACAGGAGGAGAGGGTTATTTGGTACAAAAACATTGATCATCTCCATCTAACAGTATAATATATTATCTTATTCCAAGCAATATAAATGTGATAAAAGTTGTGTTTTTATTCTGTTAGAAAGAATGTCCTCAGACTTCTGAGAACACTTTAAAAGACGTTTAAGATTCAAATCTAAAGCGTTTTCTTAGAATCTGACGCTAAAACATTGTGTAACTGTGTTGTGTTTTTGTCTTGAGTGTGTATTCATCACACAGATGTGTAATGATTGTGCTAACTGATGTGATTGAGTTTATGTGTGTGCACTGGAACATTATTCTGTCTAAAATGAAGAAATCGTCTTTTGGTGAAAATAATGGGAGCTGAAGGTCAGGTGTTAAAGGAGCTCCTTCACTCGCTTCAATGAAGACAAGCAGTTCCCTTTCAGTCGGTAACTACGACGTCACGTCGTGACCGACGAATTGGGAACCGCTCCGCGGGTGACCTATCTACTTCGAGAAACTATAAAAACGCCAATGAACTTGGCATGCAGGTATTTGCATAATGCCGGCGCCGCCCCGCCAGGTGCGTATATTAGCCGCAGGTGCACAATACCAAATTAGCTTTTATTGCTTCGAAGCCGGCAGACATCTGCTCTCGAGAAGCTTTCTAACTGATCTTCGTAGATCCTGTTCTGGAGGGAAGAAAAAGATCTCAGCTTGCTGAAGTTGGTTGGGCAAAGACACCTCAGCGGAGGCTCGCAGTGTTTTCTCCACCCTTTCTCTCTCTCTCTCTCTGTCTCTTTTTTAGGACTTGAGTTCGAGTGAGTGCGTTTGCCTCTCCCTGTGTGTTTCACCAGCTCGCACAAAAGAGTGATTTCCCTAAAAGAGCAGCACGTTTGAGCTTTGTGTCTTTTTAAAGACAGCCACTCATTCGTGTCACGGTCGGGTGCGTCTTTTTAAAGATGGCATTCCGCCCGTGTTCCGTTTCTGGATGCGGTGTGTTCATCGCTCCCCGGGATGGCCACGAGCGCTGTGTTTCGTGTCTGGGGCTCCAGCACGCAGAGGTAGCGTTCCGTGATAGTTCATGCTCCATCTGCGAGGGCATGACTATGGCGGATTTGCGGAGATGGGTGTTGTTTCTCCGGGAACGGCCCCCGCCTTCCAAGCCTGGTACTGCTAAGAGCGCAGTTACTAGGCTTGCGAAGGATGATCTCCGTATAACGGTGCTGGGTCGGTCTGCTGGTTCGTCCAGTAGCTCCCAGCGCCCTGATCCGTTGCCAGCGGAGGTCCCGATGGAGACGAGCGGCCCCTGTTCTACGGTGTCCTCGCGCTCTGTCGAGCCTCCACCTGACGCGATGTCCACCCATGCTCGCTCGGGCGGCGGAGGCGGTTGGCTTGGAGTGGACTAAACCTCCCCCACCCGAACCATCCCGCCTCGATGATTGGTTCTTCGGGGGTGCCAGGGCTTCTCAGTCCTCGCCCCCGGTGCCTTTCTTCCCCGAGGTGCATGAATAGCTGACGCGGTCGTGGAAAACCCCGTTTTCCGCCCGGAACCAGCCGTTTCAGCCTTCACCCCTCACCTCTCTCGAGGGTGGAGATGCCAAGGGGTACACTGGTATCCCGTCAGTGGAGCGGCCGGTCGCGATGCAGTTGTGTCCGGCCGCTGTCGCTTCCTCCTGGCAGGACCAGCCTACTCTCCCCTCACGGGCCTGTAAGCACTCGTCGGCGCTGACCGGTGCTGCTAACAAGACTTGTGGGGAGGCAGCCTCTGCCCTGCATGCCATGGCATTGCTGAATGTTCACCAGGCTAAGGCTCTGAGGGACCTGCACACGCGGGAGGTCACGACTCGGCGGAGTTCTCCGAACGTTGGCCGTGCGATGTCTACCCTGGTAGTCCAGGAACGCCATCTCTGGCTGTGTCTTGCGGACATGAAGGATGCTGATAAGACCCGGCTCCTGAATGCTCCGGTTTCCCAGACCGGCCTGTTCGGCGAGACGGTCGAGGAGTTTGCCCAGCAATTCTCCGCGGCCAAGAAGCAGACTGAGGCCATCGCTCAGATCATGCCACGTCGGAAGCGTCCTGCGCCTGCCCCGTCCACGTCGGCGCCTCAGCCTGCTCCTCGCCGAGGGCGTCCTGCGGCGGCCGCCTTCGTTCCTCGCTCTTCTAAGAAGCGAGGAACCGGTCGTCAGCAGCCCGCTCAGCCCGCTTCGAAGGGTGGAAAGAGGAGATCGAAGCGGCCCTGAGACGGGCGACCTAGAGATGGAGGGGATCGCTCTTCGGGAGATGTTGAAGGCACCACTCCCCCTACCGGAGGAGGGCCGGTTGGGGAATCTTTTGTTTCAATTTTCTGTTCCGCCGACTTTTCAGTCGGCACCCACAATTTCACAAAAAGAGCGAATTCCACTTCCATCTCTAGGTCTTCAGATGAGCGCCGGAGACACGAGCGGGCTCATAACCCCCCCTCATTCTCCGACTCATCAGAGAAGAACGAGAGCAACGCACGGGCTCATAACCCCACTGCGCTCTCCAGCTTCTCAGACGGTAGGAGACAGCTACGGGCTCATAACCCATCGTCTTCCTCCTCCTTCGCCAGAGGGTGCATCGAGTGGTGTGAGGTGTCTTCAGCAGAGCCTCCCTTACTCAACCACCCAGCAACGGACTCAGGTGAGTGTTATCACACACAACACTGCTGTCGGTGCGGCCGTTACACACACACCGGCGATCACCTCCATTGCGCCCGCCGCGGGTACACCGATCGTGCCTTTAGTCCTCCTCGCACGGTATCTGGGGGCGTGGGAACAGCTTCCCAGCCCGTCGTGTTGGCTTTTATGCACGATTCGTCTCGGCTATGCGATCCAATTTGCCCGGCGTCCCCCCAAATTCTCCGGCGTTCGCTTCACTGCGGTGAGAGCTGCCGATGCACACGTCCTCCGTGCGGAGATCGCTGTCTTATTAGCGAAGGACGGGATCAAGCCGGTCCCTCCAGCCGAGATGAGGTCGGGGTTTTACAGCCCTTACTTTATTGTACCCAAGAAAAGCGGCGGCTTGCGACCGATCCTGGACCTGCGTTCGCTGAACCGTGCACTTCACAGAATGCCGTTCAAAATGCTGATAACCAAACGTATATTTCCATGCATTCGTCCAAACGATTGGTTCGCATCTATTGACCTGAAGGACGCGTACTTCCACGTATCGATTCTCCCCCGGCACAGGCCGTTTCTCCGCTTTGCGTTCGAGGGGCGAGCATACCAGTACAAAGTCCTCCCATTCAGGCTCTCTCTGTCGGCCCGTGTATTCACCAAAGTAGTGGAGGGGGCTTTAAAACCCCTGAGAGAGAGAGGTGTGCGCATTCTCGCGTATCTGGACGATTGGCTAATAATAGCTCAGTCACGTCAGACGCTGTGCGATCACAGAGATTTAACTTTAAAACACCTCGCTCGTTTGGGTCTTTGGGTCAACTTGGAAAAGAGCAAGCTTTGCCCCGTGCAGAGAATCTCTTTTGGACAAAAGTATTGGACAACCAGGAGTTGGTTTCCAGAACTCTCTCTCCTCGCGACAGCCCCTCCTTGGAAGATTCCCCTGAGGAAGGACCTTCTTTCTCAACAAGAAGGCACATTATGGCACCCGCGCCCCGACCTGTGGAACCTCCATGTGTGGTCTCTGGACGGGGCACGGAGGATGTGAGTGATTTACCGCAAGAGGTATCTAACAATATTGCTGCTGCGCGTGCGCCGTCTCCGAGACAGGCTTACGCGCTTAAATGGAACCTGTTTGTCGACTGGTGTTCTTCCCAACGTGAGAACCCCCGAGAATGCCTGATTAGTGTTGTGCTTTTATATCTCCAGCGTCGTTTGGAGAGTAGGCTGTCACCATCCACTATTAAGGTCGATATTGCTGCAATATCAGCTCACCATTCACCCGTAAACGGTAGGACAGTGGGTCAGCACGACCTGGTCATTAGATTTCTCAGAGGCGCTCAAAGACTGAATCCTTCGCGTCCTCCCTCTATTCCTCCTTGGGACCTGTCCTTTGTACTGAAATCACTCCAGGAAGCCCCATTTGAGCCTCTGCATAGTGTGAGTGTTAAATTTCTTACTATGAAAACATTAATTCTCCTTGCTTTGGCTTCTGTTAAGAGGATAGGGGATATTCATGCATTTTCGGTCAATGATTCGTGCCTTCAGTTCGGACCGGCTGCATCCAGTGTAACACTGAGACCCCGGCCTGGCTTTGTGCCCAAAGTTCCCACCACTCCTTTCAGAGATCAAGTGGTGAACCTGCAAGCGCTGCCTTTGGAGGAGGCAGACCCAGCCATGGCTTTGCTATGCCCTGTTCGTGCCTTGCAGGACGTGCCTTGTCCATTAAATTACGTGCTCACTCTACACGCAGTGTGGCATCATCTTGGGCACTGGCTCGCGGTTCCTCGCTAACAGAGATTTGTAGAGCTGCAGGCTGGGCGACACCTAATACGTTCACAAGATTGTATAGTGTTCGTGTCGAACCGGTTTCCACTCGGGTTCTTTCTACTAACTAGTTAGAATGCCGAGGGTCGGCTCGTGTGTCGGCTTGGAGCCTCTATTTTGGTGCTGCACATTTGCACCAATATGGAAGGCCATCGGGACAAAAACGTCACAAAAACTGTTTTTGCCTCTCCTCCACTGCCCTGATAGCTGGTGTTGCGGAGCATCTGCTGTCAACCTATCACTGATGTATTCTCTGTAAACCTGTGTAGGCTAGGCGTCCACATTTGTCCCCTACGTGGGGTTCATTTGTGTGTATACTCCGTGGGGTACTAATCCTCCACGTTTTTCCTTAGCAGAGCCTGCTCTGCATCTCTCTGCATACTATGTTTGTTCAGAGACTTATTATGAGCAACCTATCGGTTGTTTCATATTTTATGTCATCCATTCAACCTTCTTAGGGGATGGCTTCCGCAGTGTTCTAGCTTTGCTCAGTTTAGACGCTTCCCCAGTTCGCTGGTTCACTATCGTGGGTTTGGGAACAGGTAGTGACCGGCCTTCTGCATTTCGCCTTAGGTTCCGCCCCTTATGTGGAGGGCGGAGGGCTTTTACAGACACTGGAAGGGTTCAGCTGCAGTGACGTTTTGGTAGGGATTCCCAATTCGTCGGTCACGACGTGACGTCGTAGTGACCGACTGAAAGGGAACGTCTCGGTTACGTATGTAACCCTCGTTCCCTGAAGGAAGGGAACGGAGACGTCACGTCCCGTCGCCACAGTTTGCTGTTCCATTGCTGTTTTCAGGCCGGGCACTGTTATTCGGCTTCGCAGCAATAATATAGCTAATTTGGTATTGTGCACCTGCGGCTTATATACGCACCTGGCGGGGCGGCGCCGGCATTATGCAAATACCTGCATGCCAAGTTCATTGGCGTTTTTATAGTTTCTCGAAGTAGATTCCCAATTCGTCGGTCACGACGTGACGTCTCCGTTCCCTTCCTTCAGGGAACGAGGGTTACATACGTAACCGAGATGTTTTATTATAAATGAAGAGCTTGGTTCCAAAACGCAATAAATGCCATTTTTGAAAAAAATGAGTTACTGCCAGAATCAGTATTATATCAGGTCAGTATTAAAAAGTAAATTCTTAATTTGACGCAAAATCCATTATCCGCCATGTTATTCTGTCATCTTTTCTCCCTTTTTTTCCAAAATGCAATAAACGCCACTCCTCCTTTTCTACAGAATGCAATAAATCCACTCCACAGATTGCAGCGCACCATTCACGCAATGTAAACAAACAATGGCGGCGCGCTGAGTACACGGAAGACGGAATCCTAGTTTTCCTCATCTACTATGTACTTCCTGATCAGCAAACAAACAAAAACAAAATAATACTTTAATGGCATTGATAAACCTGTGATGGTTTTCTGTGACGGGAAAGAAACGTAAGCCATCAACATCTAATAATTTTCGCAAGAGACGGGTGCTTGTTTGTCCGGGCCGACAGCATCAAGTTTCTGTCATGATAACACATTGACCCCAGGGGATCTTATGAAAAACTTTCCATAATTTTACTCAAAGTCAATGAAAATCGAGCAGGACCAAAACATTTTACAGCTGATCGCTGTGAAAAACGTTAAGCCACGACGTCAAGTATAACCGCAGCAATGACAGTGTTCTTAATATGACAAAGTAAGTGTTTTGATTAATGACATTAATGTTTATATTTTTAATTAGTGTGTACAACTAGTCAACTAAATGAATTTAACATGGCAAAGATGAATGCACATTTATATAGGCTATTGATTCAATAGATTTATAGCATTTTGAATAAAAACTTGTCATGGATTTATTGCATTTTGTGGAAAAAATAATCAGTTTTTATAATAAATCTTTGAAAATCAAGTTATGGATTTGAATTTTTTATGTTTTTATAACCTAAAGATGCTATGTGAAAGTTTGTAACAGAAAATAGTGGTTTTCATCTTGTCACTTTCTTGGTATAGAAAACACGTTTTTACCAAAATTTGTCAAAATGGATTTATTGCGTTTTGGAACCAAACTCTTCAAATATACACAAGTGCTTTATAAACCCTGGAGTAAATGTGAGAACATACAGTACATGATCTACAGTATATAATCATTTGTTTAGTGCTGATTTATATTTATAATTACTGTTTGGAAGATGTTTACAGTGAATTGTCATTTGTAAATCTTGCGCAGATAATCTTACACTTCAAATCATTGTATTTAATATGGGAGTTTAAAGTTATGAAACTAAGCAGAAGATGTCAACTGATTGAGTCCTGACAGAGGGAATTTAGTTTGTAAAACTATTATTTATATATATATGTGTGTGTGTGTGTGTGTGTGTGTGTGTGTGTGTGTGTGTGTGTGTGTGTGTGTGTGTGTGTGTGTGTGTGTGTGTGTGTGTGTGTGTGTGTGTGTGTGTGTCTGTGTGTCTGTGTGTGTGTATAAAGTACTTTTAAGAGAACTGTATTTATAACACACAATAATTATTAATATTGAATGAAAATAGCTGTTGACAGATCTCTTCATCTTTCTATAAGTTTCATTAATTGTTTGGAAAACTTAATCTCTCTGGCGTTGTGTTGTAAGTGAAGGTTAGGGCTCATTTTAACTCATTTTTGCAGACGATGTACATCTCCTTCTCATGGTGGATTGTGGGATTAAAGCGACTGAAAGTCTTGAGAATAATATCAGGTTTATTTCTTCCACTGTAATGAAAACATACAATAATTTATTTGAAACACAAACATACACTGTATTGTAATGTTTTCCAGCACTAATTCAGTTTCAGTGTTTCTCGCTTATTTTAAATGTATTTTTAGTTGTAGTAAAATCGAATCGTTTGAACTGCTAAAGCATTTTGGGAGAATTCATGTGTGTACTGTAAGTCTCTTTTGTGAGAAACAGATGACTAGACACTCCAGCAGCTGCGCTCATTTTCACACTAAAATATTTTTCCCCAGAAAATGAAAGTGTCTATTTGTGCCATATTTGCTTCATGGCTGTTTGTTATGATTGGATGATATCAGTCCAATAACTTCCAGAAATGAATGAAGCATCTATAGGGCAGGTCAGAAAGTGACAGGATACTTCATCCACACCATCATCATCATCATCATCTCTCATCATCACCATGACAACCTCTAATATATTTATTGATTTTATAAGTCATTAACTTGTTGTTCTTTCACTGATTCAGATTTAGTGGGGTGTCAGGAGAGAGATTTTAAAAAGCTTGTTTTCTCTGAAAGCTAAGTTTTGTATTTCCATTGTCCAAATGAAAAAACTGAAGATCCCACACAGTTTTGCTCATGTTTATCTTCTTGTCATGCATTGCTTCTGCACACATTCTGATGTTCTTTTTATTTCTATTTTAATAAACACACATCATGATTTTCATTGTGTCACCTACTGTACAGTCTGCAGCACTCTTGTGAACAGGCAGTTGTAGTCTAGTGGTTAGAGAGTCAGGTTTATAACCCGAGAGTTGCTGGTTGTGTCTGTGGTGCCCTTGAGCAAGTCACCTTAACTTAATTGCTACCCTGGCGCTGGGATAGATGCCCACTGCTCCGGGTGTTTGTGTGTTCATGACTTGCAGTGCATGTGTTCACTACTCACTGGGAGGGATGGGTTAAATGCAGAGGTCACATTTCAAGTATGCGTTGCATTTTTTTTTTTAATGATAACTTAAAGAAGAAACAGAAAATCTAACAAGTCTTTCTTTTTAGTTAAAAACACATTTTACTCTTCAAATGCAGTCCTATGCAAAGCATTCTGGGAACTACAAGTCCACTTATGTCTACCAAAAGTATTTATGTAGTTAAGTGTACTTTAAGTGGATTACACATGATACAATTAAGTTAAATTTACTCAATAATGTCTTCATATAGAATAACTTAAATTACTCACATTTTTAGATTATTTTTAACTTACTTTTTGGTTAAAAACATTTTTTAATCAAGTTAAGTTATTTTATTTGTTAAAGGCACATACTGTAATAATTTTTTACAGTGCAGATCTGAGACTAACATTCTGCGGTCATTAAACTGAATCTCTGCTCTTTCGTCACAATCACTATTGAACTAAAAGTGGTCTCAGGTCGCTGTTTAAAGCGCTCTTGAATAAGAGGAATATGAATAATAAAGTGAGCTGTAATGACTGGATGAGTTTAAAAGACTTTTATAGATCGTTTGAGTCTCTAACACTCGTCTAGATTATTTCACGGTCAGACGTCCCACAGAGACTTTTAGTCAAAGCAAACAATTCAGGACTGATGTTCAATATGAAACCTTTAAAGATGTTCAGATCCTTCAAAAAGATGTCTGCTTCTGTGAGGAGCTTTTCATTCAAACACACAATGATCGCCAACAGGGTCAACATTTGAAAAAGCCACGGTCGGCTTTCATTGACTAGATTCATAATATGATATGTTTTGAGAGTCTTTGTGTGTACGCCTGTGCATTATATCAAATAACACAAAATATTTATTTGTGTCAGACCTAAACCACGAGCTATGATGTTTATTAGGTAGAAATGTTCTCATTTCAGAGAGAGATTTGATTGGACAAAAGCCTGTGGTGCAGGAGAAGTCCTAAATATTTTCAGTTTGTTTTCTCACCATCTATGGGCGCATTTACACCGCATTTGCGTGACTCAATTTCACAGACGTGTAAGCAGAAAAAAAGTACATAGATTTTGAATATTCTCTGATTGGTTTCTGGTCTTATTCATATGATTTATTTAATCACATGAATGGGATACATGCCTTCACATTCGCAATGTAAGCAGACATATCAGATTTTTTTTAATTATTGAATACAAAAATATAAATGCAACAAAGGCAAATGTTATCATTTTACATGATTACACATCAACACAGTATAACTAATAAATTATTTAGAAAAGACAAAGAAAATTAATAAATACAAATTTGAACTTAAGAATTAAGAAAAAACAACTTAACTTAAGAACAAGTAAAAAAAGAATAATTTGACAGATCAAGCAGCTTCATTTAACTCTGACCTCTCATCTTATTAAGGGCTTTGGAAAAACACTTTCAATCATTTTTGATATAATAAGTTGTGGAAGGGATTTAAATAATCTACATTTATGAATGAATTAACTATTTTACCACTATTACAATGTTGTTAAGCAAATCAAATTGGGTATTCCAAATAAAATATGTTGTAATGAAAAAGTAAAACTATCAACAACCATCTCTTTTTCTATCAACCAGTCCTGAACTGATATCCAGAAGATAAAAAAATTGCATTAAAAAATAATATGTTCATTGTCTTCAGAATGGCTACAGCAGAAAGAACAATTTCTGTATTACATTTTTGATTTAGGAATTTGTTATAAGAATAAATTTCATAAAAAAATTTAACATGTGTTTCTTTTGCTTTAGAAGGAATAGGAAAACTTCAATAAACTGTTCTGAGATTTTTACAGTATTCATATCAAACATGTAATCTCATCATCATCTCAAATATAATATCAGGTAAATGCAGATATCGGATATGAGTCGCTTTTAAAAGATGATCTATGCGGCTCGTAAAAACAAATTGGAATTGGGCATCAAGATTGTCTCCTCCTTCAGAGTCTAGATGTCTACTGATTCTACTTCATGAGTTCAGAAGTAGTGATGCATAACAATTAATCGCGATTAATCTATAGCAGAATAAAACATTTTGTTTACATTATATATGTGTGTGAACTGTGTATAATAACTTTGTATAGATAATACACACCCATGCATGTATATATTTACAGTAAGAAATGTTTATGTGTGTATATACATTTGTATATTTATTTATAATTTATATTATATATAAATACTTAATATACAAATATGTATTCTTTCTTAAAATGATACATGCATGTGTACATATTTGTATATACATAATTATTATTCACAGTTCACACACATATATGATGTAAACAAAAACTTTTATTCTGCTATAGATTAATCGAGATTAATTGTTATGCATTACTAGCTCAGAACTTTCACTTTTGTCTTGATCTTTTACCCCAATGTCTGTATGTAAACTTAAGCATCTGTAATACAAATGAAAACGATTCAGCCAGATTGTCTTTAAAGATGACATCAGTTGAGCTGAAACACATGGACACACATGCATCTGTGCAGCAGCACTCATTAAACAGACTGTGTGCTTCATCTCTTACAGCTTCATTTCTCACTAAATAATAAGATCTACAGTATTCTCACCCACCCAGTACACACACACGCACACACACACACACACACACACACACACACAAACACACTGTTGTTATCAGCTGGAATGAATTAATATAATTCTGCTAAGCCCATGAAGAAGTGTCGGTAAATGTTAATGATTTCAGCCATAGTGCACTCACAGTATATGTGCAGCACTGAGTCTGTCGTGTGTTAAACGTACTGAAGGCCTGTAAGGTGTTAACATCTACCTGAACTCATCACGCTTGAGTGGAATCTGGCACAGGATTGCTGTTAACCCTCGCATGAGACAAAGCACAACACGGCGAGATGAAGCTAAACCACAGACGTGTTGCGGTTGGCAGCGGTGTGGTGTGAATTTTAATTGGTTTATTTGCATGTTAACTGGCTTTACGGTTTTGCCCGGCACGCAGATGGCACCGTCGTAGCAGACAGCGGGCGTCAGCCCTACAATGTGACCGAGCATATGATGGCATTTCTGCCCGCCTGTACAGTAGTTTATATCTATTTCACCCTGTGCATGGGGCATTGATGAAGGTTAATGTCTCTGTGCATGCATGTGTGTGTTTTGGGAGTTTCTGAATGGTTCAGATATATTTGGAAGTCAGCTGTCAACGCAGAGAGGATGATGATGGTGGTGCCGTGTATTTATGTGGTGATCTTTCATGGAGTTTTTGCTTTGCTGCAGCTCTTGTGCTCACGCTAAAGACCCCATCAAATCAATTAATTTCTCTCTCTGCTTTAGTGAACGATTAAATGCCTTCCCCTGAATTATTCATGAGCGTCCATACAGAATACAGATGGGCGGAAAGTGCTGTGTTGAAAGGCAATAAAGTGTCTTTGCAGGACATTAGTGGTTTGATGACTTTGACTCCTGTTGGCTGCTGGTTATCACATCATAATATTCTGACTCTTAGTTTACATTCATTAAGAGCGTATGTTATATTATATTATATTATATTATATTATTACACGGCTCTCTGGAATGCTTGATTCTGATTGGTCAGTTGAGACATTTGCAGGTTCGTTCTTTTCGAATAATAACCGCTCCAAAATAATAACGCATAGCCGGTACTCCTTTTACGAGTAAGATCGCTCCGCGCCAATAAAGATCAATAAAGATTACTGTCTGTTTGGCGCCATCTTGTGACAAACACTCGACAACCACGACAAGACACAGAGAGCTTACTGAGACTGAACTTGACAAAATAGAGCATGACAGCTACGAAGCCAACACACAAAAAAATACAGAATGGGCATTAAAACTTCTCAAAGACTGGCTAAAAGAGAAAAAAATGGAGACAGACAAGTATGAAGCAGAGGATCTTAATAAGGTATCTGTGCAAAGTTTCGCGGAAGGATAAAAATGTTAATTTTTAAACAAATATGCCAATAAAATGTTTCAAATTCATATTCATGTCCAGTTTTTTTTCTTATGTGACAAGTAGCCGTGTAATAAGCGGGATAATGTAGAGTCAGCCGGTAGTTATCGGGAAATAAGCCCCTTCAGTGTGATACAAGACCCTCCGCTTCGCGTCGGGTCCTGATCACACTGTCGGGGCTTATTTCCCGATAACTACCGGCTGCCTCTACATTATCCCTTACTTATACAGTCACAGCTCAATACTTAGTGTCCGTGTGATGTCATGACTGTAAATATCTTTGTGTACAGCTTTTTAATAATTGCTGATTGTCAGGACTCTGCCTTGAAGTCTTGTTATATTTGTCTTTTGCTATGGTGGCAGAGTTCTGGCAGTCCCTGGCCTTGTGTGGAGGTTCATGCCTTGTTTTTGTGTTTGGCATGTGCCTCCGGTGTCTTGTCTTGTGACCCCGCCCCCTCGTTCTCCTGCTTATTAGTAATCATTGGTTTTCTCCCATCACCTGTTCCCGCTCGTTATCTTGTTTGGTTTCTTCTATTTAATGTCAGTGTATCTTTAGTTCTGTGCAGGATCACTTTGTATTGTGCTGTGTTCTGTTCTCGTGGTCGTGTTACAGTCAAGTCTAGTAATCCAGACAGAGTTTAGTGTTTGTCAGAGTTTGGTGTTTCATGTTTTGTACCCCCTCGTGGGTTTTTGTTTTGTGTGTATTTAAAATAAAGTGTTTTCTGTTTTTCCCCGACATCGTTGCGTTTGGGTTCATCTGTTCCTCAACCCTCACACTGATAAAGTATGATGCATGATCATCTCAAAAAGTCTTTTATAAGAATAATCTACCAATATGCCAAAAAAGGAAGGCATAAGTAATAATATTTTATATTTGTAACAAATAGAAGATAAAGAATTAACAAACGTGTGAAAAGCTGAAATGTTTCAGCACTGGACAGCGCTGTGAGTGTTTTGAAAAATATTACTGAAAGGGGACATACAGTATCATGAAAATATATATTAAGTGAAATAATTTGGGCCCCAGTGCTTCTATCAACCTAGATAATGTAAAAATATCAACCTAGTAACTTAGTTTTGGTAAACCATTCTCTGCAAGCATGTGAAAAAATCAACCCAGTCTCACGAAATTTTGTTTTATATTCGAGTCATTTTGTATTCTTTTTTGAGATATTATCTGAATTTCAGCGTTTTTTTTTTTGTATAACGATCGTATAACGAATTTCAGTTTTCATGTGATTATAACGTATTGGTTACTCAACTGTTTTGTCCTATTTTCTAACCATTATCGCTTCAGTTTAGGGTTAGATTTACATAAAATGACATCCTTACCCAAACCCAACTCCAGGCGACATATAAAAAAATGTAAAAATGTAAAATGACATTTTAATGCAAACACCAAATCTAACCCTAAACTGAAGCGACAATGGTTTGAAAATAGGAAAAAGCAGTTGAGTAACCAATACATGATAATCAAACAAAAACATAAATTTGTTAATATCGATAATATCACGAAAAAAAAGAATCAAAAATGAACGTGACTATATCACGAACCTCCTTGAGACTGTGTAGGAAAAAATAGCTCATTGAAATTTGGCTCCCTTTGTGATGTCAGAAGGGGATAAACCGCCTCTTAATCTGCACTATCCAACCACAGCACTGACATTAAGTGCAGAGATCAGCACTATATAATATGAATATTATAAATAAGTTAACTTACATTAAATGTTTTTACCAAACAAAGATTTGTTGAAGGACCACATTATGAATAACTTGTTACACTGTCAAATACCAAACATTGTTAGTAGTTACACGAGGTCAAATATAGTACTTTATTAACAAAAGCGATTCATTCAAAAACATATGTAACATTAGTCAGACTGCCTTCGGATAAATGGACACGAAAGGAAATTAAATGAAAGTTTGTGATGTCTCTGTGTGTGTTGTTACAGAGCATTAAGGTGAGCTGGCAGCCGCCGCCTTCGAATGCGCAGAACGGCTTCATCACCGGATACAAGATCCGGCACCGCAAAACCGGCCGACGGGGTGAACAAGAAGCTCTGGAACCCAACAACCTGTGGTATCTGTTTACAGGTCAGTCAGGGTTTGAGTCTCATGTGTCCTCCTGATGCTCATCAATGAGCTGTTAAATAAATAAAGTTCATGTTAAATAACTCAGTCTTGACATGAGTAAGATAGTTATGAGCTCATGGGGTTGTGATGTCATATTTAGTTTTGCATTTAATTACTTAAGAGTTTTAAAAGTGATAACAACAAACCGAAGTCTTCTTTCAAAAGAATATAACTATTAAAGTAAGATTAACAAACTCTCTTTAGGTTCCATCGCTTTTATATACAGTACGAATCTACAGATTACAGGTTAAATTAACAATGTTTTTCTGTGGTAAAAGTGTAGTAACTATGGTTTTTTTTGTTAGTTAAACCATGGTTTATTTACATAAGGGTACTTTAGGCTTTATTTAATGTACATAAAAGAGGGTAAACCACAGCATATCACACTGGACAAAACAGGATTTTTGATTATAACACATGATGAAAATGCATCTTGGTCTGTTTAGATGAAGTTTTAAGACCTTGTTTATCTTACAACTGTAGCTCATTTGTGTTTATTAATTACAGTCACAAATCATTTTCATTCATATTTTTGGACAGGTTTAGAGAAAGGCAGTCAATACAGCTTCCAGGTGGCAGCTATGACTGTTAATGGCACAGGACCCAACACTGAATGGTACACGGCTGAGACTCCAGAGAACGATCTTGATGGTGAATGTGCTTAAACAAACGCACATAAACACACACACACACACACACACAGACACACACACACACACTACATCACAGCATCATTCATATCACATATCAAAACTCAAAATCACTGATTTCAATTCAAAAACATCATTATTTGTGTTGTGGTCAAGCATAAACCAGATAAGATGAGGTGAGCCTGTATCAGTAGATGTTAAAGTTAAGTTGTAATAGATGATGAATTGCGGTATTATCTTTTAATGAAGTGTGTCTCTATACTCTTGACTGTTAGATCAGATCAGATCAGTCTATTCTGTATAATGATCATTTATCAGATCGT
Source organism: Paramisgurnus dabryanus (assembly GCF_030506205.2). NCBI lineage: Eukaryota > Metazoa > Chordata > Actinopteri > Cypriniformes > Cobitidae > Paramisgurnus > Paramisgurnus dabryanus. Next base: position 33,850,742 of record NC_133341.1, on the reverse strand, counting down.
GAGTTGTGTTCAATCAATCTTCAGTGTGTTTATGGTGCAGTCTGATCGTTTCTGTGGATCAGATGTGATTACTAGATATAGTTATGACTGATCACTGGTTAGTGTGCTAACAATACTGAAGTAGGGTAAGTATGAACACAAACAGATCTGGAAACAACAGTAAATGATGAGATGAGAAAATCAATACAGCTGACTTCAATGTATCTGACTGAATGCAAGCGGAGCAAGAAACAAATCAAGTTCAGTCAGCTGTTTGACATTAACACTTCAGAAGTAAGAATAGTCACAGATAGTCTGTGTTCATGAAACGGTTTAATGTCACCTTTAAAAGATACAAATCCATGTCAGCGGGTGAATAAGAAGACGTGAGGTTTGATCAGGACGTTTGGTGAACTTCACACAGATTCCAGAGACTCATTAATCAGAAAGGCAATGCAGTAACGCTTCAACGTCCCAATAACAGCCTGAGGGATCAAAACATTTCTTCTGTGATATCCAGAACATGCTGAGATGCAGATTTACCATCATCTGTCTGTTTCATTTAAGACTTTTCATTAGAGCAAATGTGGACAGATACGATGAGAAAACTCTTCAGTAATAGTGTTACTGTTCAATCTCATTGCTGATTTGTGGTGTTGTAGAAACACAGATTTTGTGAATAGTTTTGAATGATTGAAGCAGACAGACGCTGTGCATGTATGACTGTAAAAACATCACCCTGAGGGGAACAAGAGAAACATCATTCTGCACCAATGAGCCCATCATCAGACACTGACACATCACTTTCTTATGTTATTCTGTTTGTAAGGCAGATATATAATTCAGTCTATCGCTCTTTCATGTACACTATAAGAAAGGATGTGTTCATTTTTTACACATTGTTTTGTGTTATCTTATTTAACACATATATACACAAAACATACACAAAGTTTGTACTGTTTGTGGATCAGTGGATGCTTCAGTGTTTTAAAAGTTGTGTAAGAGGGACACCTAGTGGATAATAGCAGAAATGTGGATGGCCGTAAAATCTTGTCAATGGCAGGGAAGTGTTTTCTCTTTATTAACGGGATAACGGGGAAAGAGGTAAATGGGTCGCGAAACCAAACAATTGGAAATGTTGTGTAAATGTGAAGTAAGTTTGTATAATTTAATTCATTCTCTGATCTTAGTGGACTGTCATTAATAATTTATTAGTAGTTTGAGTGATTGACTCTTTTCTGTCTGACATCTCAGACGTCTCTTTTAAAATAAACAAGATTTTTGTTACGTTAAATGTTCACCATAATGTGAATGCAGACTGTATCTTTTCTTTTTTCTGTTGTAGAAACTCAAGTCCCAAACCAGCCGAGTTCTCTTCATGTGCGTCCTCTACCCAACAGCATCATCATGAGCTGGACTCCACCGCTCAATCCTAATATTTTAGTGCGGGGTTACATCATTGGCTATGGCGTGGGCAGCCCGTATGCTGAGACTGTAAGGGTTGACAGTAAACAGCGCTATTACTCCATTGAGAACTTGGGTGAGTTTTTGTCTTATGGTCTGGGGCTGATGGGATACATCTTAAACACACACACACACCCACACACTATTGATTAAACTTCATCAGAAACAGACATCTGATGTGATGATGGTTTTGTCTTTGGAGACCATTCATTTTGAAATCTCATGAGAGTAAAGCAGATGTATTTTGGTCTCTATGAGTCTATGGGGTGGGATTTTGCTTATTAAATATTTATAAATCATATAAATGGGCGTTCAGATGAGTAACAGCGTGTCTCTTATCAATGAGTGCTGTGATTGGAGGATGCCTGATGTGTGGAGATGAAACCGAACATACAGATGACAGAAGAGTTTTATAAAAACAGGGGACTTTTTTAAAATCCTGTTTGAAAGAAGTCCCAAGAAGAGATTGATTACATATTCAGATAAAAGTTTTGTTTTCATGAATCTATACTGAATCCTGTGAGCAATCCAGCGCACTGAAACTTTCTAATAATTTATTGATTCGATTTCTCAGTTATTTACTCTGGTAAAGTGATGTAAGCTGCTTGAAGATGTTTGTTGCTTCATCTGGGCTTGTGGTGAAATTCTCATCTTCTTACAGCATTACTCTCTGATTTGGCTGCTCTGAATGAAAATAAGGCCACGTCCTTATCAATATTTCACACAGAATCCTCAGGTTACCATGGCAGCGATATTGAACCCATGAGAACGACTCAACCGGAGGAAACCAGAAACAAAAGGATCTTTTTTATTTCTCACTTCTGAGATGGGAATACAAAGCGATGTCTTTATCTTGGAAGCATTCAGAGTAATGGTGTTTCAATAATAATGCCAGCGGTCCTGTGCTTATGGTCATGATTGGTCTGATTTGTGTGTGTTTGCAGAACCCAGTTCACATTACGTCATTTCTCTGAAGGCCTTCAATAACGCTGGTGAAGGAGTTCCTCTATATGAAAGTGCTGTCACCAGATCCATGTCAGGTCTGTCCCATACTTTGATTTCTTAAATGAAAATAATCATCAATGTTTATGACAAATGCATAAATGTAAATGTGTTAGTATTTCTTCATAACGTGATGGCCATTGAGTGATAGTGACAGTAGCTGCTGTGTTTATGAAATATTAATAGTGTGCTGTTGATTCGAGGAGAGAGTATCACCTAAAACAGCAGAACATAAACACAATCTCACAGAACACTGACTGATTCACCCGTAGGATTGATTCACCCGTAGTACTGATTCACCCTGTGTGACTGATTCACCCATAGGATTGATTCACCCGTACGACTGATTCACCCTGTGTGACTGATTCACCCATAGGATTGATTCACCCTTACGACTGATTCACCCTGTGTGACTGATTCACCCATAGGACTGATTCAGCCGTAGGACAGATTCACCTGTAGGACTGATTCACCTTGTTTGTCTGATTCACCCTGTGTGACTGATTTACATGTAGGACTGATTCACCCGTAGGACTGATTCACCTGTAGGACTGATTCACCCGTAGGACTGATTCACCTGTAGGACTGATTCACCTGTAGGACTGATTCACCTGTAGGACTGATTCACCTGTAGGACTAATTCACCCGTAGGACTGATTCACCCGTAGGACTGATTCACCCGTAGGACTGATTCACCCGTAGGACTAATTCACCCGTAGGACTGATTCACCCGTAGGACTGATTCACTCATAGGACTGATTTACCCGTAGGACTGATTCACCCGTAGGACTGATTCACCCGTAGGACTGATTCACCCGTAGGACTAATTCACCCGTAGGACTGATTCACCCGTAGGACTGATTCACCCGTAGGACTGATTCACCCGTAGGACTGATTCACCCGTGGGACTGATTCACCCGTAGGACTGATTCACCCGTAGGACTGATTCACCTGTAGGACTGATTCACGCGTAGGACTGATTCATGACTGATCCACCCATAGGACTGATTCACCCGTAGGACTGATTCACCTGTAGGACTGATTCACCCGTAGGACTGATTCACCCGTAGGACTAATTCACCAGTAGGACTGATTTACCCGTAGGACTGATTCACCCGTAGGACTGATTCACCTGTAGGACTGATTCACTCGTAGGACTGATTCATGACTGATCCACCCATAGGACTGATTCACCCGTAGGACTGATTCACCCGTAGGACTGATTCACCCGTAGGACTGATTCACCCGTAGGACTGATTCACCCGTAGGACTGATTCACCTGTAGGACTGATTCACTCGTAGGACTGATTCATGACTGATCCACCCATAGGACTGATTCACCCGTAGGGCTGATTCACACTGATTCACTCATGTGCTCTGATTCTGAATTAATCTTAATTATTCCTAAACTTTCCGTGTGAATTTGTCACCAGGCAGTCTCTGATTCAGTGGTTGCAGGTGCTGTGTTTGGAATTTGACATAAAGACAAAACCAGTGGCCTTAAAATGTCCTCATGTTTCAAAATGCTGTCTAGGTAGAAAGCTGGTCTCTCTATCTCTTTCTTCAGTGTAATGATGATGATCGAGTCATGTCATATACATAGAGAGAGAGAGAGAGAGAGAGATGAGTAGATTGTATTGTCTGTCTTGTCTAAGTGTGTGTGTGTGTTTGACTCAGGTTGAGGTTTAGATTGATCTTTTACTGAGTGAATCTCAGTGTGTCCAGCTCATATTTCATCTTTAGATCATGTTGGGAAATCAGATGTTCAGCATCACTAGAGCTGTTCACAGGACAGTCTTGTCTTTTTTTTCTGATGAAATATGGGAAGTGTTCATGAGATTCACTCAATAGTGTTTCTGAATTTCTGTCTCTCACTATCTAGTGCACTCAAAGCTCTTCTGTTATGTTTCTTGTTTCCTCTCTCACTCCATTTTCCTTCATTTGGTTTGTCCTCCTTTCATCTGCTACATGACTGCTTATGACATAAATAACATAAATTCTCATGTGTCACATACATGTGTGTGTGTTTATGACCACAGACCCCTCAGATCCATCAGACGATGATTTATTCCATCTCTTTGATAAATTCCCTACCCCCATCCCAGATACCTCCACTCCCATGATTCCTCCTGTAGGTGTACAGGCGGTGGCGCTCACCTCGGATTCGGTCCGGGTCAGCTGGGCTGATAACTCCATACCTAAGAACCAGAAGTCCTCGGAGGTTCGGTATTATTCTGTCAAGTGGAAGACCAGCCACTCCACCAGTGGAAAATACAAGGTCAGTACTAAAGAGAGTTGACTAACAAACAAGCACACATCATGTTTTAACATCACTACACTGCTAGTTTCATTTGAAATCGACACTTTAAATAAATACGGTAATTATTCAGCACGGTGCTGAGGAATATTGAGTGTTAATGCGCTTGAATCACATTGAATAACATCAGAATTCATGGTTCTGTCATTCAGAGGCTCTTGAATTAATGGAGTGTGTGCGTGTTTGTGTGTCTGTGTGTGTCTGTGTTTGTGTAGTCGGCTGACACTACAGCACTGAGTCATACAGTCACAGGTCTGAAGCCCAACACCATGTATGAGTTCTGTGTCATGATCACAAAAGGACGTAAATCCAGCACATGGAGTATGACAGCACACGCTACAACATATGAAGCAGGTAAACACACACAACTTTAACACTGTAATGTTGTGTTCAAAGAGTGAAACACAAAGTAATAATAGTGTTGATCTTATTATTAATGCTTCTGTTTGATTTTCGTCAGTAATGTAATGTGATATTTCATCAATGTTCACACAGAAACTGCTGTCTGCTCTTCTTCATTTGCAATACGAACATTTAAATATATCTGAGCTGAATGTAAAGCTTTAGTTACTGCTGGTGTGTACTGCTGTATTACATCTAATAATAAAAAATAATAATTTATTACATTTATATAGCGCTTTTCTGCAGCACTCAAAGTGCTGGCAGCCATATTGCACCCAGCACACACCAGATTAGTGGAGAGGAGTAATATCACCAATCAGTATATGAGCGGATGATCATTAGGCCAATGGGTAAATTTGGCCAGGATGCCCAGGCACACCCCTACTCTTTTTTTTTTTTTTGAATGACATCCTGATATTTTTAACAACCACAGAGAGTCAGGACCTCGGTTTTTAACGTCTCATCCGAAACATGTTCTCATCTGTATAAGTGCACTGACACTATCCGTGTGATCATCCTGTACCATGCCTGGGTGCTGTTTGGTTAATCGGGCCCTGGCCAGCTTGCATAGGTTTACTTAAGCCCAGGTGCGGACGTGTGATCAGAAATCGCGCCAGAGCTCGGATCAAATGGAAATAAGTCAATATCGAGACCACTCACCTTCATCTGCCTTCATAAAAACCTTCAGATGCACACAGCAGGGTTACGTGAATGTCTGAGCTACACATGCAACAGACAAACTAATCAATATGATGGGCATGTGAGAGGGCTGTGTGTCATCACACACTTTTAATTCCTCAAGTTACTTTAATTTAATAGTTTTAAACCTTTAACACAGTTGGAATATTTCTTAATTCAAACTACTGCAGGGACGCATCCCTTAGATCTTATTCCATCATCTCTGTTCAACCTCTTAGGCACTGTTCTTCAATCAGTTTTAACAGTAGTTTAACTACTGGAAGTCTTCCATTATGTTTCAAACATACCGTTGTTCAGTCACTTATGAAAAAGTCAAATTTAGATTGTACAGTTTGAAGTAATTATCAACCAATATCAAAATTACATTCTTCTTCTTTAGAGAAAATTGTCTTATCTCAACTTGTTCCATATCTAGAGTAAAATACTGTTATAGACATGTTGCGGTCAGGTTTTAGATCATTTCAAAAAGCCCTTCTTAAAGTTTTGAATGATATTTTATTAGGAGTAGATTCCAGTTATTCTTATTTTCACTTTATGTGCGCAAATACAATATTATGCATCACCTGAACACAGATGACATGCAGTTATATATTCCAATTGATTCTAATGACTCAAAATCCTTGGATGTATTTGTTCAGTGTTTAGGTGAGATTAAGGATTGTTTGGAGTGCAATTTCCTACATCTAAATCAGAATAAGACTACGAGTGTTGTGTTTGGTCCCTACTTCTTCTTTGGATAAGCAGTTAACTAGTTTTGTTTAGGCTGGGTTTTATCAACTCTGAATTATCTTTTCATTTAAATCTATTCTCTCTTTTAAAGATCTGGAGATTGACATTCATGCACTTTGTTTTAAAGTGCTATAGAAGTACAGTTTGTATTATATTTTTTACATTACTATGGGCTCCAGTGTTAAGAGAGTTTGGTTTGTTTGGTGTAATAGATTCACTTTAAATCCTTACTGTTATTATAGCACCAAGCTCCGCCCCAAAGGACTTGACTGTGATTGGTCGAGAGGGACGACCAAGAGCCATTCTCATTAGCTGGCAGCCACCACTGGAGGCTAACGGACGAATTACAGGTGAATCTCTGTAGATGTGTGTGTCTGTGAGAGTTTGTGTGTGTCTGTGTACATGTGTGTGTGTGTGTGTGTATATGTGTAAAAGTATCACGGTAGTCACACAGTAAGTGCATCAGATGATTGTGGTCATGTTGTGTTTTTGCTGTATAGTGTTTATAACAGATGAGTTACATCAGCAGATCTTTGACCCATCAGCTGTTCTTGTGTGTTTGAGATGTAGTTAACATTAGTTATACTAGTACTGCTTCTTTAACCTTTGTGCTCTGTGTGTCAGGTTATATTCTGTACTACACACTGGATAAGAACATGGCTATAGATGATTGGGTGATGGAGGCCATCAGTGGAGACCGGCTCACACATCAGGTCATGGATCTTAACCTGGACACCATCTACTACTTCCGTATTCAAGCCAAGAATGCTAAAGGAGTGGGACCGCTGTCAGACCCGGTGCAGTACAGAACCTCAAAAGGTCAGACAGAAACATTTCACTTACACTTACTAAAGACTTCATGTCTGATATATCACACAGTCACATGTTGCTCTCGAGAAAAACACAAACACAAAGAGATCCAAGCAATTTCAGCCTTATGGATTCAAAATTTCACACAAAAAAATGCAATTTATGATGAGGAAGAAACAAAGTTATGGATTTGACAATTTTGAAAGCTGCACTTAGCTATAAAAATTTTTTTTTTTTTTTTTTTTGGTAAAATGTTATTTTTAATGGTAAGGTTTAATCAAACCAGATTTCCAAATTCTGAATCAAAGGTCAATATTAACGAATATATTAATATGAACATTTTTATCATATTTATATTAAGTTACTTTACAGTTTCAAAGCTTGATACTCTTAATCTCTTATTTATATCCGTTTCTTATAAATATTTTTCTGTCAAAATTTGAAATGAAAAAGAAATGAAAAATATAATCTGAGCCGAAACTAACAGTCAGAGACCAGTATTACAATTCATGCTATAATTAATTACAGTATTATTCATTAGTCATATTTTATTATTAGTGTCTGAGTTGGTGTCCATATCAGAAACATAGTGTTTATTGATCAGATTCAATAAATTTAACATAGCTGATATAAATCCACTTGACTAGCACTAAAAACAGATTGATTTGATGATTTTGAAAATCTCAGAAATATAATTCAGGTACAGAATCGAGTCTGTTTATTCTATCAGATGTTAATAATGAATATAATGAGTTTGTATCGGTTCATTGCTGTTTAGATCACGTTCATTATTATCTGTTCATTTGTGTGAAGGGTCAGTGGATACCTCATGCATCTTCATTATAACAGACTTAAACTCTATTCACACAGGATTAGTATTACCTGGTGACCTCTAGTGATTTCTAATAATTGCAAATCGGTCATGTCTATAATTTGTAAGGTAAAAATTTGCCCGCAAATGCCCTGTCATAATTCGCTCACGGTAATAATATTAGTCCGTGCAAATCACAATCTCTGTCATTTGGCCATGAATTTGATGTAGTCATGAGTCATTTTCATGGCTTTTGTTACCTGTGTGCCTTTTATTGAGTTTTTCTCTGTTACTGCAGCTGAAGAGCGCACACACAAACTGAGACGCATCCCTTCTCTACTTTTTAAGGCTTAACTTCTGAAACTTGAGGGATTTGTTATATATTTCTGATTTGAAACTCTCTCCTCGTTCATGTTTCATGATGAATATTCATAATGAGCAGAAGTTTCATTAAATGAGATCTCTGTATAGGTGAAGCTGTCAGCCGCAACATTACAGAACCGTTCTAAATAAAATCTGCTGACGCTTGATTTGACATCATGACACGACATTGCAAGGCAGCTGGTTATGACAAAAACTTTAATTATGCGGGAGATAAGTCAGTAAATTTGTGTAAAATCTCAGGCTTTGTTAATCCTGTGTGAATGTGCCACACAAAATTCAGATGTAGGGGGGTCATTTCTAAACCACACGAGGTCCCCAGATAATACTAATCCTGTGTGAATAGGGCTTTAAAGTGAAGAAATACAAACACACACATGCACATAAACTCTTAACTCTTTCCCTGCCATTGATGAGTTAACTCGTCAATAAAGAGAAAACACTTTCCTGCCAATGACAAGTTTTTACGGCAATCCATATTTCCGCTATTATTCCACTAGTTGTCGCTCTTACTGTGCATTCACACCGCCACCGGCGAGAGCGTCAAAGTGGCCGGAAGTCATTCATTTTCAATGAGAGCCGGTGGCTGGTGTGGAAAGAGTTAAAAACTTTGATGATATTTGATGATAATATCTGCTAAAGGATTCAGATGATATCATTGTTTTTGGATTGTGTTATTAGTGATCTTCACATATCTGATCTTGTTGAGTAAGATAGGGTTTTATTTCTATATAACTAATATATTGTAAAATGAAATAATTTGAGAGTAGGCATTGAGGTCCACCCATGGACTGTAAAAAAAGATGCCCGTTCGCTCTCTTCCATTGGTGAAAAGTGAAGCCGCCAGTGTCCCGATACGGCGCTGACATCTTGGGTCTTGAGTCTGCGCAGTCGGGATCAGTAGTACTGCGCAATAGTGAGCAGGAAGTAAAGCCGCAAAATCTTCCCTTGCAGAATGTGCATATCACAGCTGTCAATCATGACGTGACACCACCGTTTTTAAAGCAAAAAAAAAAACTTATTTTAAAAACAAACACTTGAATTAATATCAGCTTGATAAAAACTACAGTAAATGACAGAAACCAGCTTCAGAAAAAAGATAATTGAAGTGTAATTAAATTGTTTAGTTGGTCTCAAGTCCCATTGAATAACGTGGGGGAGGCGGGGTTTATGACCTATACTGGGACCATTCACTGGGGGGCGATCGAGACGTTTTGCCTTCACTTTTCAGGGCTAGTACGGCACGCTTGGGTCCACCCTATTTCATCAAGGACCACAGTAAAAATCACCACTGACTAAGTGTCTGTCAATATATGAAAAACAGATAAACGCTGACTCTCTCTCTCTCTCTCTGTTTATTATCCTGATGGTGTTTTTATAGTTGAGTATCCTGACAAGATGGCAAATGATCAAGGTAAGAGTTTTTAACAAAATTAATTCATTTTTTTATCTTTACATGTATTATTCAAGTTACATTTAAATGTGAATGTATAAGGGAAACTGTTGACTTTATTACCCTTTACTGATCTGACAATGTTCACAAAAACTACAAAACAAACATCATCAATGTCAATCTCATAATTTCAGTCTTTTCTCAGACATGTATGTGTGTAATAGCCAGATGTATGTGGTGTGTATAAAGCTGACTGTATCCCACATCTCTTCTGTTGGAGTCACAAAAGAGTACAAATAATTGCTTTCTCAGAAATCTCTCAGTCCTTTAAACAAATGTCTTTTCTTAAACGACCTCAGGCGATGGCGTCCCTCAGCACCGCTCTCAAAGAATCGGCCCGCTGATAATTTGCCTTTCTGAAAGAGCTGAATTGTAAATTGGGTTTGTTAAAGAACTCTGAGGGATGTGAAGAAGAGCGGTGTGTAGAGAGATAACAGAGCAAATCTGATTCTCTTCATTATTAAAGACCACAGACTCCAGCAAATAATTTTAATTGACATCAAAAAGAAAATGTATGAACACATGCTGTGTATGTAAGTCTCAGTTCTTCACCAGAATATAAAAAGACAAATGCCATTTTGTGTTTGTATAAGAGCAGAAGTGGATTCCTATTTTAAATGTCTCAGTTCTCTGACTGTGTGTTACCTATAAATCAAGATAAACTTCATCATGAGAGAAACTGTACAGCTGTTCACAGTCAGATTCATGTGATGGACTTCTGTAGGTCACTGAACCCGCGGGTCCTGTTCCATTAATAACACACACACACACAACACAACACACAATACAAGCACATGCATGCACACACACAACAGTCTGATGAAATGACTTCTTCTGAGTTTACTTTACATTAGATTGGTGCTCAGGGCTGTACAGATCCAGGATCTGTAAATAAAATCCAAATGTTCCCCAAACACATTTACTCTTATTACACTGACAAACACACACACACACACACACACACACACATAATCTGGTTTACATGTTTTGTGGGGACATTCCACAGACGTAATGCATTTTATACCATACAAACTGTATATTCTATTCCCCTTACCTGCCCCATTCCCTAACCCCAACCATCACAAAAACCTTTCTGCTACTTCACATTTTCAAGAAACATCATTCTGTTTGATTTATAAGCTTGTTTCCTCATGGGGACATCAAAATGTCCCCACAAGGTCACAAAAACACTGGTATTCCTATCTTTGTGGGGACAATTGGTCCCACAACGTGATAATTACCAGGTACACACACAGTGACACACACACACACACACACACACACACACACACACACACACACTGAAGTGACTTTGAGAGACAATACATTTTATATACATGAATATCATGATATGGCTTCCAGTTACTATGTTTTAGCGCGGACAGTTAAAGGCTATTTTAACAGATGATGTTTGACCTCACATGATTACACACCTGTCATCCGTGATCTGATCTGTGATCTTTGTCATTTCAGGTCGTCATGGAGACAGTGGATATTGGCCATCTGACAATAATCTGATAGACATGAGCAGTTTAAACGGTAAGATCATCATTATAAATCAGATATATTCAGCAATGAAAGCAGCTCAGTGTTTATAACAGAAATATAGTTTAGTCATATGAGTGTTTTTCTCTCTCTTCAGACAGATTTATGATCTCTGTTGATGGTTTCAGAGATGTACAGTAGTTTACAATAAAGCTGTACTCAGGTCAGATGAGAAGCATATACTAAGATGAAGGATGTCCATGCATTGATATGTTATATGTCTCTGTACTGTATATATTGAATTTGTGTCTGGTTGTCATAGAAACCTCAGGTGTGTAGACGTCTGTAATATTAATGTGTGTAAATGAAACACAGGCGACAGGACATCCATCACTTTACTGTATTATAGATGAGTCTGACCTTCACTTTCACTAACAGCTATTAGTTATTCTTTTAGAGATCTGTAAAACTAACATGAACATTTAAGTGCAAACATAACTCTTCATAGATCAGTTTGATAGTGGAAAAGCGTTATGATTTTTTCATCCAGCGGTGTAATCGCTTAGAAAACTAATATCACACCTCTGCAGTCACATGTTGTGTAGATGTGAACACATTTAGGAAGACAGGTTTGCTCAGATCAATGGATTCTGTAAGGGACATCATCAGAAAGAGTTTCAGTGTTAAACTGTCAGAATGTATATTGTGTTGATTTGTGTTGATTTGTTTGTGATTTCAGAGCCTCCTATCGGTCAGATGCGTCCACCACACGGCAGTGTGACCCCTCAGAAGAACAGTAATCTACTGGTTATTATTGTGGTGTCTGTAGGAGCTGTGACTGTTGTAGTGGTGCTGATCGTAGCCCTGATCTGCACACGACGCTCATCTGCACAACAGAGAAAGTGAGTTACAACTTGACAACTCTGTGTGTTTGTTTGTGTGTGTGTGTGTGTGTGTGTGTGTGTGTGTGTGTGTGTGTGTGTGTGTGAGAGAAAGAGAGAGAGAGAGAGAGAGAGAGAAAGAGAAGTTCAGGGCTCATTAGTAACACACACACACACACACACACAGTGTTCAGTCCCACAGACAAACACAATACCATTATGTTCCAAAATAAGTTTTGTCATATTTTTACCCATCTTTAATCCTTTGTGCGTCTGTGTGTGTGCGTGTGTGCATGAATTAGACAGACTATTAGCTTTGTGTTTGTGTGTTTAAAAAAAGTCTTAACACATCTTAAAGTGAGTCTCAGTCTGCTGCATAATAAAAGTATATTCCAGCGGACATAAGGAAAAATATGTTTTAAGTAATATGTTTTAAGTATTTAAATAATATTTTTACTGAAATATATTTTGGAATATGTTTACAAAAATATATATTAGCTGATAATTTTTTTGGGCCATTTTTTGTATATTTTGAAGCATATTTTATAAGTAAATTCATTTTAAAGCATTAAAAGATATATTTAGCCCTCCATATATTTTAAGAGTTTGGTTCCAAAACGTAATAAATCCATTTTGACAAATTTCGGTAAAAACGTGTTTTCTATACCAAGAAAGTGACAAGATGAAAACCACTATTTTCTGTTACAAACTTTCACATAGCATGCTTAGGTTATAAAAACATAAAAAAATCAAATCCATAACTTGATTTTCAAAAATGTATTATAAAAACGAAAAAAAAATTCCACAAAATGCAATAAATCCATGACACTTTTTTTCAAAATTCTATGAATCTATTCAATCAATGTATAAATGTGCATTCTTTTTTGCCATTTTATATTCATTAAGTTGAACAGTTGAACACAATGATGTAAAAAATAAACATTCATGGCATTAATCATAACACTTACTTTGTCATATTAGGAACACTGTCATTGCTGCTGTTATACTTGACGTCGTCGTTTAACATTTTTTACAGCGATCAGCTGTGATTCTTGTTGACTTTGAGTAAAATAATGAAACGTTTTTCATAAGATCCCCTGGAGTCAATGTGTTAGCACGAGTGAAGCTAGATGCTGTCGGGAGAACAAGCGATCGTCTCCCGAGTGCCTCTTGCGTAAATTATTAGATATTGATGGCTTACGTTTCTTTCCCGTCACAGAAAGCCACCACAGGTTTATCAATGCTATTAAAGTATTATTTTGTTTTTGTTTGTTTGTTAATCAAAAAGTACAAAGTAGATGAGGAAAACTAGGACTCTGTGTACTCAACGCGCCACCATTGTTTGTTTACATTATGTGGAATGGTGCACTGTAATCTGTGGAGCGGATTTATTGCATTCTGTAGAAAAGGAGAAGTGGCGTTTATTGTGTTTTGGGGAAAAAGGGAGAAAAGATGACAGAATAACACACCGGATATTGGATTTTGCGTAAAATTAAGAATTTACTTTTAAATACTGACCTGATATAATACTGATTTTGGCAGTAACTCATTTTTTTCAAAAATGGCCTTTATTGCGTTTTGGAACCAAACTCTTCATTTCAATCCAAGGAAATATATTCACGTTGCACTGGTTAGAAAAACTTTGTTTTAAAAAGGTTCAAATTAAATATATATTTTCAACAACAAAAATATACTTTATAAATTAATTTGTATTTAGCATATATTTAAAATATATTTACTGAAATATATTTTGGAATATGTTTACAAAAAATGTATTTTCACTGATTTATTTTTTTTTGGCAATTTTTTGTATATTTTTTAAGTAAATTCATTTGAAAGCATTACAAAATTTATTTAGCCCTCCATATATGTCATCCAAGAAAATATATTCACGTTGACTGGTAAAAAATTTTTTTTAAAAAGTTTAAAATTAAATATATTTTCAACTTCAAAAATATACTTTGTATTAATTTGTATTTAGCATATATTAAAAATATATTTAAGCAAAAAAGTCATTTTTGGGTTGTAAAATAAGAAATGTATTTGCTTGCCCTTGAAATACATTTAGAAATAAATGGTTATATAGCATATCATATAGCTATATAGCATCCCATGCTCAAGGACACTTTATTTCCAAATTCAAAAATATATTTAATTGAGCATAACACTCTACAAAAGGTATTTAGCATATAATTAAAATATATTTTTGGCCAGAGAAATGTATTTTTTGTCCTAAAGGTCATTACAGGAGAAACTCATTCTAATATAGCAGCCTGATCTCAGAGGAAATTTCACACATATTTTACAAGTTGGCCATTTTTGTATGAATTTCTACGAAACAGAATCATACAAAACCCTATGATTATTAGAAAAAAGAGTATTGATCTGTCTGTGTTACTGCAGGAAACGTGCGACTCACAGCGCAGGAAAGAGGAAAGGCAGTCAGAAAGATCTGCGACCTCCCGATCTCTGGATCCATCATGAAGAGATGGAGATGAAGAACATCGAGAAACCCTCCAGCTCCGCCCCCTCCGGTCGAGAGTCACCAATCCAGAGCTGTCAGGAGATCGCCCCTGTCAGCCACAGCCAATCAGAGAGTCAGATGGGAAGCAAAAGCAGCCACTCGGGTGAGGAACGGTCATCGGGTCTCTGTGGAGAACAGTAAATATATGAATCCAGAGCGGTTCGGTCTGAAGGGTTTGTGGTTTTGTTGCGCAGGCGCTGACGGCGATGAGACGTCCAGCAGTATTTCCACATTAGAGCGATCGCTGGCTGCTCGCAGGGTGACGCGTGCCAAAATGATGATTCCTATGGACTCTCAACCCAGCAACACACGTGAGGAACACACAGACACAACTTTAACACAACATTACACTGCTGTCATCATAGCAGGGTGTGAATGAAGATCTGATCTCTCAAATCAAACAAACAAATCCAAAGAAAAACCTCCCACAACAAACACGTTTTAATTCTTTTCACATGAGAAGATAAAACATCTGAGCTTTTCCATTACAATACTGACATCATTATCAATGTTCACATCACATTTAAGATTTGTGCGATATGAAGTACTCACAAAAAATTTAGATTTATGTGTGTGTGATTCTCAGCAGTTAGATGTGTTTGTGTCAATGACCTGTGATCTATTTAACCTGAAACTGAGCCCGCAGGTCTGTAGTGAACATCAGCACTGGTTGTGTCTAGAGGTGATTGTGTAGTTAGCAGGTGTTTAAAGTGTTTTTGGGGAGGTTTATGTGACAGATTGAAGGTAAAACACACTTTGATTCTGTATGCCATGCTCAATGCAGCTTTACATCTGAGCCAGCGTCGAGATCTGCACCTCCAGAAGAGACGAATAATTGATCTCCTACAGTAAATGATTTGTGTATGTGTAAAATCTGTAGAGATAGAAACAAACCAAATCAACTTTCTAATGTTCATGCTAAAAAACGAAATACTTTAATCCTGACAAAAGCAAAACATTTCATAAGATATCTTCTTTTATCTTTAGAGGATCGGTCCTGAATATATGAAGATAAAGATGTTTAGAGACACATTTTACAACGTATGTGTTACTGACAGATGTTTGCTACAAATAAATATACACACAATATAAACATCTGTATTATGAAATTCATTTAAATGTCTATGTGAGATATCTTGATTTGAGATCAGGGCTAGTCAACTGGCAGCCCGTGGGCCAAATGCGGACCTCCAATCATCTTTATTTGGCCCTGATGGTCATCTTTGTCTGATTTAAAATCAGCGTGGTAACTTTTATCTTGTCACTGTACATGACAAATGACGGCCGATAAACCGGTAGGAGTCAGAAAGAAGCTGCGTGGTGCCAATCATCTGCGGGTGATTAAAGGATCCAATTTGAGCTTTGGATGCATTAAAAAATGAACTGAAATCTTTATAAACTATTGATTACTGATAAGTTAATTATTAAGCATAAATAAATTCACAGATTAAAGGTTTAAATAAATTAAATGAGCTTAAGTTAAAGAGTTATATACAAAATAGGTTTAAGAGCTTTGAATTACAGTTAATGCTGTACATAAATACATCTGTTGAGTATTTGTGCAGTGTTCATAGTTGAACTATTAACATTTGACTCTTGCAATTGTTTTTAAAATATTAAAAAAGAAAATACGAGTTTTTAGAAATTCAAAGGCAAAGTCCTGGATTCAAGAAATGTGCATCTTTTTAAAAAAATTCATGTTTTTTTAATATAGGACCTATAACAAAGCTCTAACATATATAATAATCATAATATTTATATAATCATATATATATATATAATAGGTAAAAGTAAAAAAAATAAAAGGTAAAAATATGGGTAAATGTTTGGTCCGCATCATAAGTAAAAAAATTTAAAATCTGGCCCTTGAAGAAGAGTAGTTTTAGATCCCTTTTTTAGATGTTTTAGTTGAAAATAAAACAGAGCTATTTCTTATAAATCAGAATGAAGTTAATATAAATAAAGTTTGGTCTGCAGGATTTCTGCATATTTGGCATTGGATCAGATGAATGAATATCATCATAAATTGCTGCGTCTGCAGACTGAAGTTTAAATCGTCAGTTTCACATCAGAGATGGGTCTCTATATCTTTACGCTTCACAGGTTTATATTCTCTCTCATATTCACCTTCATCCTGTGGAAATGATTCTTCACTTTCTGATTCTGTCCTCCTGAGACGTCTTCATTCACTCGTACCTCCTGGAACTGAAAATCATTTCTTTCTGAGAAATCCACTTGGACATAACAGAAGTATCTGAACTTGAACACCTTCATCTGTGACGCTGCCGTCTCTTCTGGATGAGTGGAGGTCTTCAATGTCCATCTCTTCTCCAAACTCATCCTTTAGCTTTGAGAAATCAGAAACCTCATTCACACAGCACTTTGGTCCCAGAAAATTTCTGTGAAATTGTCAGCGAGGCTTCTGTGTGAACACAAACACCTCCTGTGGATGTTCTGGGATCGCTTCAGTAGTAACATTCACAGAAAGAGGCAGAAACGCTGCCGTTAGGTGCGTGACGTAGTGAGGACGGGCTTGTCATCTCAACCAGAAGTAATGGTTCAGCTCTTTGATACAAACGCAGATCAACATTCACGACGAGAAATGTCTGTAAACTGGACTGAAGCAGAGATCAGCTGATGTGTTGGGAACGTTTGTTTTCTTCATGTAAAAGTTACTGCTGCTCATCTTCAGAAGATCCTCTGACTTATATTACCACATACACAACACTTAACTCTCTAAACTTTATCATAATGAAGGGAAATATTCACCTTTAATGCTTCTGTACAGCATTTCATACCCATATTATAGATCAAGCCAACATGCCCACACACACACACACACACACACACACACACACACACACACACACACACACACACACACACACACACAGACACAGACACACACACAGACACACACACACACACACACACACACACATTTAAGGTTGTGGGTGTGTAGATTGTTGTGTAGACGGCCTCAGCAGCATTCATGTGTGATAAATGTTTCTTTGTTTGTGTAGACGTGTGTTCTGTTGCTCACGTTATTGATCAGTTTTAAAGCAGACTAATGGGTTTGTAGATGTTTCTCTCAAGGGTTTGAATTGGAAACAGATCTTCTCTTGTATGTGTTTAAATATTTACACCTGAGTAATGGATAGGATCTGATCTAATCTGATCTCACAGCTTTACTCTTTACAATTCACTGCACACTGACACTTTACTTTGATTGATATTACCCCAAAAACAAAGAAGTCAAGACTCCATTCACAGGAATAAAACTACAACATTAATGCTTACAGTTAGGACTGAATAACAACGAATTATTTGCAAAACAAAAGTTTTGTTTACATCATATATATATATATATATATATATATATATATATGTGTGTGTATGGTGTATAATAATTACGTACACACACACACACACACACATGCATGTATACTTTTTAAGAAAAATATGTGTATAAATTAAGTATTCATAGTATATACTTTTGATATATATGTAATGATTTATATGTTATTCTTAACTTTTATTCTGCAAACCATTAGTAGCGATTTAATTGTTATGCAACCCTACTTACAGTAATTCATTACAAAAACATTTCTTTATCCTTTATAGAAATATTTTCATGATTTGGGGATGAAGCAAGAGCGAGCACAGGATTTATGTATTTGTTCTCTCTCTCTCTCTCTCTCTCTCTCTCTCTCTCTCTCTCTCTCTCTCTCTCTCTCTCTCTCTCTCTCTCTCTCTCTCTCTCTCTCTCTCTCTCTCTCTCTCTCTCCTCTCTCTCTCTCTCTGTAGCGGTGGTGAGTGCTATCCCAGTACCCACACTGGACAGCAGTCAGTATCCGGGGATCTTACCGTCACCCACCTGCAGTTACACTTCTCACCCTAAATTCAGCTTGCGCCCGATGCCGTTCTCTACCCTGACCGTCGAGCGCAGTTACACAACAGGTTTGTGTTTCTCTTTGTGTGCAGTATTGAGCAAGACACACACACACACACACATTGTGTCATTTTATATACAACATTTATAAAACAAACCTCATCAATACAGAAACATTCACATGCAAACTTTTGTCATGAAGTTTAAAAAGAGGAAATTTCTCCTGCAGTGTGAATAAAATCTGTGGGAATCTCAAGTGCTGTATTACTGCAAATTGAATAATTGTAGTTATTAAAAAAATTCACTTATTTTCTAAATGTTCAAAAATAAATGAGTTTGTGCTGTGTGTAAAACACACATACATATTTATACACATTTAAGAAATATATCGTTTTTTTATTTATATATAATATAGAATATATAAAAATATAAATAAATATATATATATATACACGTGTAAATGTTTCTTAAATACATACATGAATGTGTGTGTATTTATATATACATAATAATAACACAGCACAAATTCACATGTTATGCAAAAAATGACTTTTATTTTGTATTAGATTAATCTATGCGCAGCACTAATTTAAATAAATATTGCTGCTTTTGTTTTGCATTTTTAAAGTGAAATGTTAGCAGATGTTGTTCTTGTGTTATTCATGTCTCATGTTCATAATTTGTCTAAATCTTGCCAATACAGCAGTCTCAGAGACCAGCTAACCACCTCATGCTGTTTGTTTTAGCAGTGATATCTGAAATCTTTCTAAATGTAATGATTTGTATTTGTGTTTTTTCCCAGCTCTTCCAGCAGAAGGTGTTGCTCAGATGTCCCCGCAGCCACAACAACCTTTGATTCCAACAGTCCAGTCCGAGCCGACGGCATCAGAAGAGATTCCCAGCCGAACCATCCCTACGGCCTGTGTCCGACCCTCTCATCCCCTCCGCAGCTTCACTAATCCGCTTCTACCCCCACCTATGGGTACCATTGACCCCAAGGTTTACAATCCCATGATGCCTCAGACAGGTAAACAGCAGCTTGATTGATCGGATGATTGCTCTGTGAGACACACACTGAAATGATATCATTATAAACTCTCTCGGTTCATTTGCTCATACAGGATTTACACAGAAGTTGTGCTCAGGTGTTGAGTGTGATGTCAGGTTTCACATGAGATTCTTTTGTTGGAGCAGTGTTGTGTATTAATCTCAATGGGAAATCATAATGTCGTGTGTGTGCGTGTGTGCGTGTGTGCGTGCGTGTGTGCGTGTGTGTGTGCGTGTGTGCGTGTGTGTGTGTTTGTGGTGATTTTAATGTTGATTGATTGCAGATGTAATAATTGTGTAGAAACACAGATGTGTATATGGTGGATCTGTATTTGCTCCAGGGTTTCTTCTCCTCAGATGAGATCTTCTTGACTGGAGAGATTCAGGTTCTCCAGAGCTCCAGGTGTCAGATTTCTTTATCTGTTCCTCTGTTGTAACACCGCTGCTTGTTTCCCCTGCAGTTATGATTTAATTGGTTTTCCTCAAACACTTTTGGGAATGTAGTTCGCCGGCCAATACTTGCTGAGTATGAATGGAGATTTTTTCCAGCGTGGATTTTATTTATAGACGTTTGCTCTCTTTCAGTCAATGCACAGCAATGATTTTTTTTGTATTTTTATTAATGGTCCCACTTTATATTAAGTGGCCCTAATACCTGTGAACTTACATGGTAATAAGATGTGTACCTAGCACTTAACTACAATGTAAGTACACAGTGTTACATAGTACTTACAGCTGTAATATTTGTGTAAATACATACATGTAACAATACACTAAATGGTATGTGTAAGTACAAATGTGTAACAGGATTTTGGTAACAACGTTTTTTTTACTTCAGTAGGTACGCATGTGTAACATGAGTTATGTAACTACATTTTGTAATAGCATGTTTTTCAACTTGCGCACATGCAGTTACCAGTTTGGGATACATTGAACCTTTATGATTCCAATGTATATATCATGTATTTATGACCTGCAGGACTGAATTAGACTAAAGTTTCAACTTGTAATACCAGTGTACTTACAGAGTAACTCTTCAGGAACTGTCCACTTAATATAAAGTGTAAAACGCTCACAACTAACTAGGTAATATGTAAACCTTAAACCTCTGTATGACCCCGTAATACCAGTGTACTTACAGAGTAACTCCTCAGGAACTGTCCACTTAATATAAAGTGTAAAACATTTGAAACTAACTGTGTAATATGTAAACAATAAACCTCTAAATAACCCTGTAATACCAGTGTACTTACAGAGTAACTCTTCAGGAACTGTCCACTTAATATAAAGTGTAAAACATTTGAAACTAACTGTGTAATATGTAAACCATAAACCTCTGCATAACCCTGTAATACCAGTGTACTTACAGAGTAACTCCTCAGGAACGGTCCACTTAATATAAAGTGTAAAACATTTGAAACTAACTGTGTAATATGTAAACCATAAACCTCTGCATAACCCTGTAATACCAGTGTACTTACAGAGTAACTCCTCAGGAACGGTCCACTTAATATAAAGTGTAAAACATTTGAAACTAACTGTGTAATATGTAAACCATAAACCTCTGCATAACCCTGTAATACCAGTGTACTTACAGAGTAACTCTTCAGGAACGGTCCACTTAATATAAAGTGTAAAACATTTGAAACTAACTGTGTAATATGTAAACCTTAAACCTCTGCATAACCCTGTAATACCAGTGTACTTACAGAGTAACTCTTCAGGAACGGTCCACTTAATATAAAGTGTAAAACATTTGAAACTATCTGTGTAATATGTAAACCATAAACCTCTGCATAACCCTGTAATACCAGTGTACTTACAGAGTAACTCCTCGGGAATTGTCCACTTAATATAAAGTGTAAAACATTTGAAACTATCTGTGTAATATGTAAACCATAAACCTCTGCATAACCCTGTAATACCAGTGTACTTACAGAGTAACTCTTCAGGAACTGTCCACTTAATATAAAGTGTAAAACATTTGAAACTATCTGTGTAATATGTAAACCATAAACCTCTGCATAACCCTGTAATACCAGTGTACTTACAGAGTAACTCCTCGGGAATTGTCCACTTAATATAAAGTGTAAAACATTTGAAACTAACTGTGTAATATGTAAACCTTAAACCTCTGCATAACCCTGTAATACCAGTGTACTTACAGAGTAACTCCTCGGAACTGTCCACTTAATATAAAGTGTAATCATTAGGGTCATTATTGTGTACCATCAGTTTCATTACATGATAATTTCATAGGAAATTCCCACAAAAAAAAATGTGAAAGTATACATATTAATTCCAATTGCTTGAAAAACACAAGTATTAAACCCTGATTACAGTAAGAAAGTATAGAGGACTGAAAAAAGAGAAGGAAATGCAGTAAAACTGAACAATGTTTAATAACATATCACACTCAACCGTGTTACACATTCTTTGGAAAAATTTTAGTGTATCTGCTGCAGGGTTAACACTAGAACAGCATGAGGTCCATTAGACTGCTTATAACAAAAATAGAAAAATCTAAAAAGAATAATTCTGCCACTGTGAAACTAATTATGTAATACTGATTTTGTTGGAAACCACCAAAATGTTTTTATACTCATGTTATTACTAATTTGTACCTCAGTAATTAAATCAAAACAGTTATAAGTGAAATGGCAGTGGAGCAAGAAATGTTAAATGAATTACACATAAATTATAAAATATACCTCATACAAAAACATCTAAGCATGATAAAGCAGCTTGGAGGTTGCATGTTTTTATCTCAACTTATATGTTATCGGCAGCAGTTTACGCTCTCTTTTGGCATTTTCTATGGTAGACCTCAGGTCTGCTGTCAGTGACTGCAGGCACCGTTTTGCAAAGTCGCAGAGTTTCTCCTCCTTGGCTTTAAATTTCGGGATGCTTCGATAAAACTCTGGATCAACAAGCTGTATTTCAGCAAGAACAGCTGTTAATGCAAGTGTATTTCGGTCAACTCCAACTTTGGTGCATGCCTTACTGATGCTCCCTTCTTTCTTGAAGGCATGAAAAACTCTATTGTACCGCTTGAGTACATCATCTGGGGTTGTTGCTGTAGAAAGATCAAAGCATAATTTATTAAGACAAACTAAAACCAAAAAAACTTGCATCCAATTGACGAATTTCCAGTGGCCAGCCTAGTGGCACAACCATCCAAACATCAAGAACAACAACAACTGTTAAAGGGCACCTATTGTCCGATTCACGTTTTTAAATTTCCTTTGGCATGTAAGTGTGTTTATTAGTACATGTTAACGATATGCAAAAGGTACAAACTCCAAAGTAAACAATGACACAACTTATTGTCTCCAACATAAATCTCTTTTCTTGGACTACAAAAAACACACCGATTGTAGGCAACAGTTTACTCATGGGCCCTAAGACTAACATTATCATAACTCCTCCCGCTTTGACTCACAGCCTGTAAGTTAACTACTGTTAGCATTGCATTGTTAGCGAATCATTAGCGTCACATTTCCAGCTGACGTCAGAGGTATTCAGGCCAATCACAATGTACAGATTAGCTGGCCAATCAGAGACACAGCGCTTTTCAAATCTTTGAGTTTTGTACAAAATTAAACCGTTTGAGGAAAGCAGGATATCTGGACTTACAAAAAATGTACGGTATGTGTAAAATAATGTGTTTTTTAACCATAAACAACGCAAACACATTTTATTATATTTACAAATTAATGTTGTTTTTTAGCAATGAAATAGGTGCACTTTAACACTAACATAAGTAATCTCACTACAAACTTTTGATAAAAAGTCTATAGTTTGACTAGCATGGATTGTGGCAGTGAAGATATTTTGAGAAATGTTTGTAACCAAACCATTCATGAGCCCTTTTCACTTCCATGGTGTTCTTTTTTCCTACAATGGAAGTGAATGGGGCTCATGATTGGTTTGGCTACAAACATTCCTCAAGATATCTTCCATCCTGTTTATCAGAACAAAGAAATGTATACAGGTTTGTAACAACATGAGAGTCAGAAAATGACAATTAAAATTTTTGGGTGAACTATCCCTTTAAGGGAGCTCAAAGGCCCCACTCCCAAAATATTAATAATCTATCGCAATGTGTAACAGGTAGAATATACAGTATAAAATTGCAATATGCAGGGGAAAAACCAACATGGTTGTAAATGCATGGTTTGTAAAGTTTCTAATGGTATTTTTTTGTGAAAAGACTAGAACTTCAGTGATAGTTTTGTATTTTTTTCAGCAGGCTTAATACACCAAAACTAGAGCAAGTAATTTTTTAAAAGAGATAGTTCACCCAAAAATGAAAATTCATGATGCACCCTTGCCACCCTGCTGCTAAAACATTCAAATGTTTTGACAGACAAAACAAGAAGACAATAAACTTGATTAGGAGTATATATGGTGTATCTGTGTCCTTCCAGTCATGTCGGGTATTTTAATAACCAATACATTATATCTAATATAATGCAACACTCATTAACATAGCCTTTAGCACTGTGCAGAATACAAAAAGAGTGTATTTTCTGTTTTATTTTATGATCCGAAGCCACACCAGCTCACATATGGTTATTTAAGAACTATGAATAAGTCAGTGACTTGCAATTTTAATTGTCTATATAAAAGTGTCATTCTATTTTTAATATAATTTCATATTTCAATAATTTCACATTTCATATTACATATAAAATGAGTATGATCATCTATAGTCAGCTTCCTAATTTGACAATAACAGCTTGGTGTCATGCTAAAAAATAAAAAAGTACCTCATCGGTACCAGTTTTTTTTAAGTACCGGAACCACAGCGGAACCGGGTCCAAATGAGTCCACCCGGAACTATTACATTGTTTGACAGGTTGTCAGTTGGAAACTTTTCATAGACGCAGACGCAATACCAGAGTAGTAACGAGCGCTAATGCAGGGTCACGGAACTCCACAAAATAATTTAAAGATGTGCAGAGTCGCGTTACTCGCTTACAGAAATACTTAAGATCTAAAGCGGATCACCGAGAGAACAAGAGAAGTGTCGGGATGAAAGGAGGAAAAACATTAAAGGTGTCGGCTGGATTCAGAGTCCAAGCAGGTGAGCTTCAGTTTTATTTGTGGTTGCATTATGAGTGTTGTAGCATTTTAATGTTGAATTGAAATAAACGCCCCAGGTATATACCTGTACAACAATTAAGGGGAAAGCATTGAGAAAGAGATGTATTACAAGATGTTTATTTGGTATTAAACAGGCTAAACTGAGTTTTGGCTATTGAAAACAATAACTGTCTGAAAACATTCTGCCCCACCAAATTCTCAAGTTTTTGCTAGCAGTTGAATTTTACCTATCCGTTCATAACTAACCAACAGAAATAAAAATTTTAACAATTGGTAAGTCTGATAAAAGACAGACAAATTTATACAAATTAAATAAATTGTTCTATATATTAAAAAACAAATGTATCAAAATTAAAATAAGATCTGTATTGTATACAGTAGGATTGCAGAACTTGCTATCATAATAATAATAATAATAATAATTATTATTATTAACTTGCTATCAGCATGTATTGTTAGCTGTGTGTGAGAGGTGTTCAGTACTACATGGGAATAATAATGAAATACATATCTAGTTCTTTCATTAATTTCAAGAAGCCTATATTCTATTTTTTTCTTAGTTGCATGTAAGCTAAAGCTTCTGATTGCAAACAGTTTTTTAATAAATAAATCATAATTTAGCATGAATTTGGCTATGTTCAAGAAACCTGCATTTTAACGCTTTCATCAAATCTTGCTCTTCTAACTTTCACTCTGTGCATGCGTGCCATGCATCCAAGTGAATGACATCGATCAGAGGAGTGTGAGAGTGATTTGAAATCAGACTCTGTATGATTTCTTGAATCGTTCTCGCGGTACTTTGATGTCATCTGCATGTCAGTTCTTGCATGTCGGGTAAAGTTAAACATAACTATGAACTCGGCAGAAAACTTCCCTTCGCCTTGTCAATGAATTGTATATAGCAGGAAAAGTTATACGTTTCTTCTCAGCGTGAGAAATACAAGGTGTGGCATGTGAGCGGGTTAACTGACTAAAATGCATGGATTGTCAAACTTTTTAAGACCTTTTTTATACAACTTCAAATGAAATTTAATACCTACATCGCACCCATTCGGGTAGAATAAATAATTTTAAATAACGTAATATACCTAAAATAATTACTTTATCTAAGTGTTTGAACATTCATAACAACATGCCTCTGAAAGGCTGAGTCCAAGGCCCAAACGGCCTAACCCTTATCTTTACCCAACAATCAAATAGATTTAAAATGTACATTTATACATTTATTGTACATTTGAAAATCCCTATATCAGGGATGGGCAACTGGAGGGCCAGGGGCTACATGCAGCGCTCCTCTTTATCTTGTGCAGCCTGCCACGATTTATTATGACCATTATGTCGGAGAAGGTAATTTATGTTAAAACAATAGTCTTGTTTGATCCATGCAATAAGCTCCAAACCAAACAATAACACCAATTTTAAGGTATTATTTTTTGCTGTTTAATATAGTTAAGATAATAACAACAACAACATCGAATAACACTCATCAGTAATGTTCTAAAACAGAACAATACTGACAAACAAAATTAACCATATTATGGCAAATTAAACAAAAAACCCTTATTGGGATACTCAAACACAACAACAAATTAAAATGTAATGCTATTTTGACCCTAAAAAGGCGAGATCTGTTCACTGCACCAGATACAAGCTCATATATAGATATATTTCTGTTAATCTTTATACAGGACCATTCTAAAGTTTTCTAATGCTAACTTAGTATGACAATGTCAATATGTAGCCTATACAGGGTTCTTGCAGGTTTCAGCAAGTTAAATTTAAGACCTTTTAAGACCATTATGAGTAAAATTTAAGACCAACACGACATATTACTAGAAGCATTCAAATGATCTCAGAAATTCTCAAAACGTTCTATTTTTATTGATTCAGTTATAGAAAAATATAAAATGAACGCAGTTTTAAAACAGATAATCAAAATACATGGAAATACATTATGCTTAACTCTATTAGACTGCGAGTGTTGGCACCGACAAATTTTACCCATAGCCCTTTAGGAAGAGACTTCTGACAATAGAAGCCCTAAAATGGCTCATAGTGAGCCATTGAAATACCCTGAGTTAGAGGCAAAGAGCTGTGCTTTTTCTTAATTAATAGTCAAGAAATGCATTGATTTACAATATTTATACATCACACTAATATGTGTAAGTAGTATTTTTATAAAATTCTATCAACAATGTTTTTTGATAAATAAAATCCACTAATATGAGATCAGTTAGTATGGTCAGCTGCTGGTTTGTGCCTAGTTTTACACTGCCTCATACAACTTTAAAGCTTTAAAATGCATCACACTCTGTAGTACGTAAGCTTATAGACGGTTTCATCTGACGCACGTGATACACGTCTGGATCCGAACCTTACTTCCGGTTTCGTTTTTTTAATGGTCTGACTAGTTGCTAAACTGATCTCTTGAACAAATGCCTCGTTGAAAATAACAAATATTTTGGTTTCCTAGGTAATATATGTGTTGTTTTGTTTGCTTGTTATATAAATAAACTATGTTTAAAGAACTTTGTTGTTATTTATTATTAGCGGAGTTTACCGGAAGTTACGTGCGGACCGGGACAGCGGCTTGTTTATGTTGTTACTGCTGAAACGATCTATAGGTTTCCCAGACAGGGATAAGACTAGTTTTAAGAGCTTTCCAAACTTGAAAACAATTTGCACTGACATATCTTAAAATACATCAAAATGCACACAAGTAATGGTTTTAGTAAGGCATGTATATTAAAACTAGTTATATGTCATAATTAAACTAAGGCCTAGTCCTGGTTTAAGCTAATCCCTGCCCGGGAAACCACCCCATAATGTTTAATGTACAACTGACTGTGTGCTGTGTATATATCTTGTGCCTGTTTATAAATATACAAAGAACAAAAGATCACTTTCAATTATTATTAATCCCTAAAAGCATTAATATATGCATTTTATTAATACAAGTTATTAATAAATTAATGTATTGCATTTAATTGAATACAGAATCACAGAGCCAAAAAAACACTCCACCCATACGTTTTATGCATAAATATGCACTATATACCACCATCAGGTTTAATAGCCTCTCTAATTACACAATAACGGATGAATCTGCATTAAGAAAATGAAATTTACCATTAAAAGCCTGTTTGATATGTGTTGCTAACGTTATCCACTAAGACCGTTTCTCAATCTGAAGGCTGTAGCCTCCAAAGGGTCGCATTTCTAAGATGGATACGTCATAAAGACTGTCTTATTTCAGAATATTAACTTTGAAATTAACTTTAAAACATTGCTTATTATTCTTAGTTAATCGTTAATTGTTGTAATATGCTTATGACTTGCGAATGTAATGCTCAGTTAACTTAAATAAATCAGGCTTGATGCCGTATGCAGCAGCCTGCCTATGCGAAAGGGCTCTGATTCTACCGCTGTTCATTTAACCGTAACTCCTGAAGCATTTGCGCCATCAAAAAGTTTGAATTGTTCCTAAAAGAAGGCAATTGCACTTTTTTGAAATATATGGTTTATTACGGTACTTTCTTGCTTTCCGTCTGCCAATCGCTGCTGTTTGTGGAGAGCTGAAGGGAAAAGCGTTAGGTTCAAGTGCATCGCAGCAGAGAGCAATATTAAAGTCTAAAATATAAAACTGTGTAACACTAAAGTTGACACGCTGTTGGTGGCTCGTGACTCGACGGCCCGACTGTTTAAGTTGATTTTCAATAAAGCAGCATTGATTTTTGTTCGCTTCTGTGTCCTCTATGTTTCAGAACCTGGCAAATGCTCAGGTAAGCCACAGGCTTTTAAATTAACCCGAAAAAGATTTTTGCTTATACAAAACTAAAGTTACGGATTGTTTCTCGCCAAACCCACAGTATACAGTCAGATCACAACACCTGAAATATAGCTTATGGCACGATTTGCGTGGATTATGACAAAGTGCGGAACGTTTCTTTTTAGGGACCCACCATCCTACACTTTCTGCCTCCGCCACTGTTTAAGTTAGTTCTTCAGCGTTTTAAATTACTATTTTATATTCTGCGGACAACGCTTTTCGGGAATGAACAGAGGTTAGAAATGTAAGACTTGGGTAAATTAAATTTAAGACCTGGGATAAAAATTTGGGTGTTTTTAAGACTTTTTAAGGCCTTAAATTTAACATTCTGAATTTTAGACTTTTTAAGACTTTTTAAGACCCCGTGGGAACCCTGCTATAGTATATATTGCAAGATGATATTATCTAATTAAACAGTAAACAAAATATATAGGCTAATAGCTTAAAGCTGTGTTTTATTGTTTGCAGCTTATTATTCCATGGATCACACAAGACTATTGTCTAACATATAATTACCTTCTCCGACATAATGATCATATTAAAATGTGTCTTCGCTACCTAGATTTACTAGAGACATTGTGGAACAGAAGAGTGTGTGTGTCACTGATTAAATCAAACAACCAATCACAGGTGCGAGGACACCAGTCATTGTCCCGCCTCCCCAGTCCCAAATCATCTTGATCGAGCAAGTGCGTGTTGTGCAGCTGCGAGCGAATAGAGAGAGTCGAGAGTCACGCCTTTGCTCGCGTGACTGCGTTTGTGCGCTTTAAACAGAGGTGCGCTCTCGGGAGGACCTTTTTCTGCGCGCGAATAGTGTTCTGCGCGTTCGCTAAGAAGCTTTTCCGCACATGGATAGTGTTCTGCGCTCGTATCTGTCGCTCGCTCGCGCATGGTTTTCGTGCACGCAAGTTTTGTGTCTGAATTAAAAGCATACAAAAATCTTTTGATCATTTGAAAAATTAAGACCTCCGCGAAAAATTCAAGACTTTGAGGTGAAATTCAATACCTTTTAAGGCCTTAATATGGGAAAATGAAATCTAATACTTTTTTTAAAGACTTTTAAGACTCCGCGGGTACCCTGTTGAATGTGTGAGACTTGAGAGCCCTGCGAATGTACTGTTGTTCCTCCGCGATAAACTGGCAACCTTCATGTCCTGCGATTTCAGTTAGCAACAGATTTCAAAATACTTCCACACAAAAGACAAAAAAAAAAAAAAAACGATTTATGGCCGGTCAACCGGTGCATCCCTACATAGTAGATAGCACCAGTTTTAGTCAAAGAGACAAATAACCAATAATTTGTATGAGTTATATGAAGTAAATACACATTAACAGAAATGTGAGATCCAAAAAATAATATGTGCTTACCACGTGAGCTGTGCTTGGTAGATTTTGGCTTGCTAGCCCGCTTTGTCTTCTTTTTATGACCTCTTCTCCTCTTCCGAGGAATGTCACTATTAGATGAATCTGAAGAGGAAGAACTCAGGGACTCCTCATCAGTGTCACTGGTGGTGCAATCGGTGCTTGTATCCAAGTTTTTCTTTGCTTCCTTTTTTGTTCCTCTCTCTAAGAAAACAATGACACATTTAGTTAGATACAAAAATAAAAAATAAACTTGTTTTATCAAATAATTTAGTAATTAGTAAACAGATATACGTTTCTTACTTGAGAGTTTTAGGACAGTCTGACGGAGAAAATCTCGTTCCTCTTCAAGTGCCTTTATTTCTTGGGCCATGACCTTCAGCTTGTCTTTTTCCTCCAAGGAGGAAGACTCACCAAATTGCCCTTTAAAACAAAGTAAGATCATCACTAGGGCTGTCACTTTTTATTCGATATTCGAATATGCATTCGAACATGATGTGAAATATCCGTATTCGAACTATAAATAAACCATCCGGTTTTTAAAATGCCATGTGTGGCGCATTTTTTACAGTAACACCTCGTAATAGGAAGGAGGAGTACCAACGACAGCAACTGTGCGCACGAGAGGGAATCAAATGGGACCAAAATGAACCTCATGTGCATGTTAAGATAGAATTATAGTTTGTATATAAAATGGCATATTGTTTATAGTGTTAAATATTATAGCAGAATAAAAATTAGTGTTAATACGTTCGCATTATGAAATTAGCATGTATGAAGATAATTTCATCATTTTTACATTATTACAAATGTAAACTTTATATTAAACAACAACAGCATACGTCTTGTAAACGGATTTGAAATGATCATGTGTTGACTGTCGCGCGTCACATAGACGACAGAGTCAAGTGAGATCTGCTTAACTCATCTATAAGTTTAAATTTCATCTCAAGTATCAAAGGGTTTGTGCTCTCCATCATTAAAAACGGTCAAGCAAACAACACGCGCAGAGATAATGCACTTGTGAATGATGGCTCACAAACGCGCGGGTTATAGGCTGTATGTGTGCTTGTTGTCAATGAGATTACTTCTCACAAACACGCTACAGCGCAGGATGTGTGCTTGTCAATGGCGGGCATTAAATCCATCGAATTCCGCTGAGTTTTCTGCCGAAATCTGCGGGCGCGAATTCCGTTTGGGCTCCTATACTCCTGCTGCTATTTTAGTTGTCACGTTATTGTTTGTAATTGTTCTGAATCATTTTTCTATATATATAAGTTTGTTATTCATAAGTTGATAACCTGCTGTTTCAAACATTAAGTAAAAAGGTAATCCAGACAACCCTGTTTATGACTGTCACTGTTAATAATTTTGTGATTGAGTCTCCATTACGGTGGTTTTTTTATGCGCACGAAGGGGGGGGGGGGTTGCTAGATATTCGAATATATTCGGATACATTGCATGATATTCGAAATCCGTTCGAATTTGATTTTTCTAAAAAGTGACAGCCCTAATCATCACCAGTATTTTTATGAACAAAAGATGAGCAGCTGTATCACATAGTTTCACATGCCCAAACAGTGCTAACTTTTCTTCTGTTTTAAACATGATGTACTACAATACAATAGGCTTTCCTTGCTTCACAGATCACAGATGGGTCACAGATGAAAATGTACTTTAATGTTGTTCTCTAACATAATTACTTTGTATTAAATTAGGTCAGTGATCACTTTAGTTTGGAATTCACCCCTAATCTGTTCAAGGCTTCATATAGAGCAGATCTCAAATTCAAAATGCATACAATCAGATAGGGGTGTGACGGTTATTATGTAACCGTGAGACCGACGGTTATAGTTGAACACCGTCATTAGAACTCTATAACCGCCAAAACCGTGTTATTAAAATATATATATATTTTTAAAACATTTATTATCATAGAAAATGTTTAAATACTGATTAAAAACAATTGTTAATAGTCTGTGTTATTAATGATCTACTTGGTTCCCAATTTGATTCTTTGGAAAACAGCATAAGTGAGATGTGCAGATGACTCATGAACATGGTGAATATATCAAGTCAATTGACCGTTCTTAAAAACCCGACCCCCTTAGTTACTGTCACTATGTCCTACAACTCTCACGTCCCACCATGTTCTCACGCAGTGAAAAGTACATCGCGGAGCAGAGAGGACACTGACAACGCGCTGACAAACAGGACAGACCAGGTCACTTTTTGGTTACTTTTGATATTAAACAATAACTCCAATTGTTCAAATTCTCCAATGTTAATCTAACATTTCTAACTCCCCTGACTGCTTTGGATGGCGAAGTAGTATGATTGGTCAGATCACCTGTCAATCAAGCTCCCTGCGAAGGGTCAATTGTTTTAAACGACGGGTTAGAGGGAGATGCTTATGCTTCCTATTAAGAATGGTGTCATTGGAGGATAGCGGCAAAAGCACATTCACTGCTAGTTGTCTTGCGGTTAATTTTAAATAAACATAGAGCAAGTAGCTAATCAGTGTCTGCTCATTTGTCAGTTGTCCTATAACGTCGCAACGTGCAAGCATTCTACAGATTCGTTGTATAATAGGCTTTATGCCCAGCTGCACTACTTTCTGAACTTCAGCCAGCTCCTTGTTTCCTGTCTGTCATTATTGGACAAACTGATTAATCCACGTGTGTCTGATTATTGTTGTTGTGACTACTGAGGTTAGGCACACCTGGATTAATCAGTTTGTTTGTGACTTCTGAGGTCAGGCACACCTGGATTAATCAGTTTGTCCAATAATGGCAGACAGGAAACAAGGAGCTGGCTGAAGTTCAGGAAGTAGTGCAGATGGGCATAAAGCCTATTATTGACAACATTGGACAAAATTTCTCTGATGCATGTCCTTAATATGTTGGTATTAATTTGGTGTTTATAATGCTAATACTTGAACATAAAAGAATTGTAACCAAAATTGACATTGTCTCTAGAGAGCAAAAATTTTGTAAAAAAAAAACATGGAAGAAAACATAAAGTTGATAAAATAAACTTAGTGTTATTTTAACTGATTGTACATTATTATGTGTTGTTACTGTCAACATTCAGGTTGAATTTCAGCTTTAATGTACATTTATTTTTTAAACAAAGCAGCTGATAATGCCACAGGAATAAGCTACAGGACTTTCATCCCAAAATGGCGGAGGCATACCATAGGGCTGCTGCTGGGAGCTGGTGTTGCAATGGACCGTTTCATTGAGTTTCAATTCTTGTCAGTATATGTTCTTTGTTTTGCCTTATTCATAGTAATAGGAGTGCTCAATCTTGTAATATATAATATCTTTAAGACAACCCGTTTAATTCTCAATTAAGTAAATACAAACTCACCTGCTTCTGGAGGTGCCACTGCATCAATAGAAAGGTCACTGTTGACATCTTTACCCTGATGTTCTTCATCTAAGTGATGGGCCACATCAAAAAACATGTAAAAACATTAAAGAAAAAGGTTAATATTGGTGTCAAACTAATAGAACACTGCAGCAATGCCAATGTAAAACACCTAAAATGAAAAGGCTTATTGTGCTCAGTGTACCAAAACTACAATCAATTATCATTACATTTCTCTCAAACATCTTTCATAAACACTTTCACATGACCTGTCAAAAATAATAATAATATGAAAACCAAGTAGTATGGACACTATCCTGCATTAAGCATTTTTCTGTCCATGGCACGAACACTAATAATTCAGGAATTAAAGGCTACTCGTAGCTCATAATAGCGAAGGGTGAACATCAAATGCTTGTCATAAACACTAAAAATTTCCTCATGTAAAAGCAAATCAGAAATCCAAGGAATATGGCTTTTCCTTTAAAACGGTTAATGCAAAAGCTGCTGGAAAAACAGAAAACTTGTTAGAATTGTTAATAGTTGATATTATATTAGTTTTAATCGAAACTGTTATGATCCATGTGGGGTCTCTCCCTCTATCTATGTGTGTGAGAGAGAGAGAGAGAGAGAGAGAGAGAGAGAGAGAGGCGCAGCTCCTCATGACGCGATGGATGTATAACACAAGACAAAATGACAGAAACTGAATGCGTCACACTAATAGAATTACCACGATTTATCGTGTTTTTGCAATTGTGAAAAAAAAAATCGAAACTGAAATCGAAAAACGATTATTGTACCGTTAATTGCACAGCCCAATCAAAACTATGATCACAATATTGCTGTCACTCAACACTTGTCATCATCTCACTCCCATTTAAAACATTATAACGGATGTGATATTTTGTTCAAATATTATGATCATTTATCAGTGTTTTGAGGCACTGATCCATGTTAAGCCTTCTCACCTTAAGCATTTTAGAAAGACCTTTGCAGTAACGTTACCTGACAATATTAAACCGAAGGTGGGCTAATATCTAACGTTGCTAGTAAAAAGTACATACCTACTGGTTAGCTGACAGAATAATCATGGTAGTAACGTTATCTACAGCTAACAGCTTAGGTCATAAGAACCGATGTGTTATAGCTAACTTACCTTCGTTCGAAAGGTCCATGGCGTCAGGTGCGATGCGCTGGGGGCATTTCCTCTTCAAAGAACCCACTTTCTTTCGTGGCATAGTGTAAAAAAAATCCGCTTTGAAAAAGTGACGAAAGAAGATGCTTGCTATTTGCAAAAGATGGAGAAAAAAACTGTCTGACTCTGCGTCACTGTTTGCTGTCTAAATTTACCGAAGTCCTGATAGGGCAAAAAAAAAAAAGAGTCCTGATAGGGCTAAAGTTGGCGGTTCACTCAGCAGGCCAATCAAAGCTTACATTACGTCATGTGACAACTGCGCGTTTCGTTTTAGACAGCCAATTACCAGCAAGGCGCCAAAAATTCAAATAGCACAGTAAGCGTTACTATGTTGTAAATGAGCAGTATCTAGATATGTATTCACGAAAATTAAATAAGTTGATACGTTTATGCAGTGATGGCAAACATAGAAAGCTAATGATCAAATGGCTACAGAAGAAAGGCTTGCTTTGCAAAGCACCAAGTTGTCGTCACTGTGGAAAAAAGATGCGAATTACAGCCCACAACGGACGTGATGGTTATATATGGTAAGTCGCATAAGGCACGTTTAACTCGTTGTTTTCATCTAACGTTAATCTTGATTTTATGCAGCTTGCTTCTTATACAGTATTTGCTGATATTTTGGACTGTTTTAAGGATATGTCGAAGAAACACGCATCGCAGAGTTAGGCTCTCCATTCGCAATGGATCACTGTTTAATAACTCTAGGATTCCCCTGGTTAAGTGGATGGAATACATATACAGGTAATGTATAGTAGCTAGTTACCTAACACATTTACTACTCTGTAACAACATAGCCAGTTAATGTGGTTACATAATTATTCCAAAATCTAAAGTCTGTACGAAGTTGAATCTTAACTTACAGGTTTGTTTGATACTAACACATTCATGCTTAGAATGAGCCCTGTTGTACTACTAATGTTACATGTAACTTTATTTGCAAAGTAATGTTAGACATGCAGCTTGTATGTAGCTCTTTCTCAAAACAAAGTACTTTTCAGCAGTTTTTTACTGTACAGTTTTTTTATTCAAATTATTAACACAGAAGGCTACCTACACTAAACACACTATTGTGCCTTAAAGGAAAACACCACAGTTTTTCAATATTTTACTATGTTCTTACCTCAACTTAGATAAATAAATACATAGCTATCTTTTTTCAATGCATGCACTTTTAATCTTTGTACAGCGCGTCGTGAATATGTTAGCATTTAGCCTAGCCCCATTCATTCCTATGGCTCCAAACTAAGTTTTATTTTGTGCCACCATACTTACTCGTGTGACTATTCATGTAACAGTCTTTAAATAGGGAAAACATGGAAGTGTTTGGTGGCTTCTAAATTTATCTCTGTTTGAAGCCATAAGAATTAATGGGGCTAGGCTAAATGCTAACACATTCACGAGGCGCTGAAAATGGAGGCAACAGTGAAGCGACTCAAATTAGACTTTACTCGTTGCTCAGCCTCTCTCATAGTCATACCATGGACAAGGACATGGTCAACTAAAGTGGCTCGAGTTTCATCTGAGACTGCTTGTCACCTTGCTCTATGTCTCCCTCCTTCTCTTTCACCACGTCCTCCTCCTCTTCCTACTCCTTCACCATGTCCTCTTCCTCCTCCTTCACCATGTCCTCTTCCTCCTCCTTCACCATGTCCTCTTCCTTTACCTCCTCTTCTGCCTCCTCCTCTGCCTCCTCCTCTTCCTTCTCCTTCTCTTGGACCTATTCCTTCATTTCTCTGTGGATCCATTGTTCCAAAGCTCAGTGAACCGATTCTGGCCCTTTTATCTCAACCTGATCTCACGAATTTCCGTGGCATAGTCACGGAATTTTGTGCTCATTTTTCCGTGGCATTCTCACGGATCTCCGCATTTTTCCGTGGCCCTGCTACGGACTGTCTTTTTCCGTGGCATTCTCACGGATTGGTTACTCAACTATTTTGTCCTATTTTCTTACCATTTTCGCTTCGGTTTAGGGTTAGATTTACATGAAATGACATCCCTACCCAAACCCAACTCTAACCCCAACGCCAGGCGACAATTGTTTAAAGTTTAGAAAATATAAAAGAATAAATCAGAAAAAATTATATAAACCAATAGTTAAAGTGACATACTAATGCAAACACCAAATCTAACCCTAAACCGAAGCAAAAATGGTTTGAAAATAGGAAAAAGCAGTTGAGTAACCAATCCGTGAGAATGCCACGGAAAAAGACCGTCCGTAGCAGGGCCACGGAAAAATGCGGAGATCCGTGAGAATGCCACGGAAAAATGAGCACAAAATTCCGTGACTATCCCACGGAACTTTGTGAGATCATGTTGTTTTATCTATATATTGAAGGATCTGATTGATGTGTGTTTATTTTAGTGTTTCCACCTTGGTAATTGTTAGCCTAAGCTGTGCTGACTTGAGTGAACATTATTGAATGCTAGTGCTTTCCATATGACCAGATGGTGTAAGCCCCGAGAAATGTAGGGATTGTTGTGTAGAGTTTTGAAGTAACAGTTCACAAAATTTGACTCATGTGTTGAAGCAGGGGAGTAGTGTTTATAGTTCAGAAAAATGATTGTGCTTCTTGAAAAATGGCGTTATGATTTTGAAATTTTAGTTCAAAAGCCTGGTTATAGTGTTTTAGCAATCGAGAACAACTGTAAAATCCCAGTTTTCATATTTTTACAGTACAGTTATTTTTTTCATGAAGTTGCCTTACTACACAGTGTGTAAAAAGAACTATTGTGGCTTCAGGCAAATTTAAGAACTAGTTATTACTACCAAGAATAACAAAAAAAATAATAATGCAATGTTTTCAAAATGACATGTACCATTGTTTAAAGGAATATTTATTTTTGATAGTCTTTTCTGTACATCATGACATTTTGGCATGACATTATTTTTAATTAATGAAAATAATTTTCTTATAAGGTTTTCCCAAGGTCTACAACTAAGACAAATTGACTTGATGGAAGACTGTGTTGCCAAAACATCAACAACATTGTCCAGAATGAATAAACTGCTCAGAAAGGTAGCTTCATTTTTCCCAAAAGCATTTGTATAGAGACCATTTTGCTAAATGTAAACAACACTGGTTTAGATTGCACTTCATGTTTCAGTTTTTTAACACTGCATAAACGTCGGGATAAAATAAAACCAACAGAACATATCCACCTTATTTTTTACATAAATGCGGGGGCCGCCATAATTGAGCTTTATTGTGTAAGACTTCCGGTGAGCCTCTAAAGCTAATGGTAGTCGTATTGCGAGGGACACGAGTGTGTCATTTTGACTGGCTTTTTAATGTTTATTATGAAATCCAGGAAGACCGGCATAATTTGTGCAGTTAGGGGTTGCTATAATAGCTGGTACAAACGCAGTAAATCTCTACAAAACATTTGTTTTAACCAGAATTCACGCACAAGAGCTGAATGTGTAGCTCATGTGAATCCATGATCTGTATCCACATCCATCCAGTAAAACCTTTCATAGAAACTGACATTGAACAATAATTGTTTAAAAACAACTGATATTATGCTGACAAAATATGCTGATTTAGCTGATTTATTCTACTATTATACATTATAACAATAATTTGATTTAAGTACAGAATATATTCGACATAAACTGCTTATAAATTAATGTTTATAATAGTTCTTAATGTGTTTGCGCATACTTTTGTTATGTTTTAAATAAAAAAATATTTTTTTTTAATAAGCAAATAATTTTCTAAGCTCATGTCTTATCTACTGCACAACAATATTTTCATAAAATGAAAACAATACTGAATACATGTAATTGTAGTTTAAAATGTTTATTATGGTTTGTTTAAATAACTTACAATGTGTTGAATGAGAAAGATACTGCTGACTGTCAGATCGCATGAAGGATCAGTTGTGACATTTTAATCCATCACCTGAAAATGTTAAAAACACAAAGTCTTGGTATATTCCAGGTACAAACACTCGACTGACTTTCCCATTGTAAAGACACTGGTATGCCTCTATGCTTTTATATATGCGCATTGACGACCCGTCACCCACGAGCAACAACACGAAATGATTGAATATATATTCATATAATATTTCAGACGATATCTTAATTTCATCCTCACACTGGTTCATACTGTACATAGCAGGTGTAGTAAATATTTACCATACCATAAATCATGTTTTATGCAAGGTCTCACTACACTGTTTTCTACCGACTGCCTATTGAAATGGACGTCTCGCACAAAGAAGGGAAATACGTCACTTCACTGCGTTCAAAAATAAGGTGGATAGAACTGAATCAAAAAGTTAAACATCTTTAAGATATATGTGAGGTAAGGAAAACAGTTACAAACTGAAACAGGAAGTGTTTTTGGACCAGTGTTGTTTACATATTGCAAAATGGTCTATAAGAATACCCTTTGTCACAATTTGTTATGGCTACATACTTTTTACAGGTTTGCATCAAGGCGTTGAGGAAACTGAAAAGTAGAACAGGTCTAAGAGTTGGAGGGAAGTCAAGGGAGAAGTTTGTGGCCATAGATGAGTCTAAGTTTGCTCACAAGAGAAAGGTAAATCTGACATGAGAAATAGAAAGGTAGTTTTCTACCATGTTGAAAAATACTAAAGTGGGTAAAGCTGCATTCACTAATAATTCCAGCATTAATATCATGTATAATACTTAATATCAAATAAAAATTCCACAATCTAGTACAAAAAACATAATGTTCATTTTTTTTAAACATTATAATTCCATTAAGTTAACACCCCATAGCTGTTATAAAATGCTCTGTAACCCACTGCTTCTTGGGGCTTATTGCTTTATTAAGTTCTCTTCAGTTTGTTGTTATTTAGATGTTTAACTCTTTCCCTGCCAATGACAAGTTTTTATGGCAATATTTCCGCTATTGTCTACTAACTGAAGCAAAATAGTAAATACTCCGTGTATGTTTTGATCATTGTTTTGAATCTGATCTCTAACAAAAGTCATACTAAATCTCATTATCTCAGCTTTTATGCTCAAGATTTGGCATTTTTGAAGAAACCTACCCATATTTGAGAGGTAATAAGAGAGAACAAATGAAGATATGATTAAACATTTTTTGGTTTGAAAGCAGAGGGTATGTTCTTTCATTATATTGTATGTTTATTTATTAAAAAAAAATTCTGGAAGGCATTAAACTTCCGTGAAAATCATAAAAAAATGCTGTCGGTGGCTGGCATCTTTTTTTTTTAAAAAGGAAAGAGTTAAAGGGATAGTTCACCCAAAAATAAAAATAATGTCATTAATGACTCATCCTCATGTCGTTCCAAACTTGTAAGACCTCCGTTCATCTTCGGAACACAGTTTAAGATGTTTTATATTTAGTCCGAGAGCTTGTTGACCCTTCATTGAAAATCTACGTACGTTATACTGTCCATGTCCAGAAAGGTAATAAAAACATCATCAAAGTAGTCCATGTGACATCAGTGGGTCAGTTAGAATGTGTTGAAACATCGAAAATACTGAAGGAGACGCACGCTGTAAGTTTGAAAATAAAAGATAACTGAGAATAACAGGTCAGCCGCGTCACTGCAGTCACGTGACTTTAGTCTCGCGCATGCGCTTCACAACAGACACAGAAGACAATGCTGAATAAAGTCGTCATTTTTGTTATTTTTGGACCAAAATGTATCTTTGATGCTTCATCAACTGACCCACTGATGTCACATGGACTACTTTGATGATGTTTTCATTACCTTTTTGGACATGGACAATATACCGTACATAGATTTTCATTGAAGGGTCAGCAAGCTTTCGGACTCAATATAAAACATCTTAAACTGTGTTACGATGATGAACGGAGGTCTCACATGACATTATTTTCATTTTTGGGTGAACTATCACTTTAATGTTTAGGTCATGGGGAGATCCGACTAAAAGTGAGATTTATCTGAAACATACAGTACCAGGTTTAACTGTTCTTAACATTTGTCATGTTTCTTGTGTTTATGCATTTTCAGTTTAATCGAGGCCGCTTTTGTACTACTTGGCAGAGAAGAAAAGGTTGGGTGTTTGGGATGATGGAGGTTAAAGGAGCTCGCCGCCTACCATTGTTAAAGATGGTAAAGGACCGTTCCAGGAACACATTGATGCCCATTATCACAAAGCACATCAGAAGAGGGTCGACTGTTTATAGTGACAATTGGAGGGCATATCTGAATGCACTACGACCACTAGGATACAAACATCTAACTGTAAATCACAGCGAAAATTTTGTTGATCCCCAAACTGGCTGCCACACACAGCATATTGAACGGGCCTGGCTAGCCATCAAGTCGCAGGTATCAAGATTCAGGGGTAACAAGACTACAAAATTATTAAGGGAACACCTGAAATTCATCCAGTGGCACTATTGGCTGGGAAGAAGAAATAGGAAAGGTGCCTTGGCACAGCTGATCCATGACATTAGAAATGCATACAGGTTTAGATTTAATTAAATGTGTATTATCCCAGATTGATTCTGGTGACTATTTAATTATCTGATCATGCTGTTACATAGTTTTTAACACAGTGAAAAGTGTTTAATAATTAGTATTCAATTAATGGTTCCTATGAAGTTACCATGTAACTACACCAGTGTTACACAGTCCCTATGGTTTGAGCTTTACATATTATTGGTCAATAAAGTGTTACTTTATATTAAGTAAACAATTTAGTGGTTTTACCATGTAATTATTATACACAGCTGTTTTCCAAAAGATGACATGGTAACACTTTATTTTACAGTGTCTTAGTTACACATGTTACATGTAATTATTATAGTAATGACAGTTAATTATGTATAATTACATGCAACTAATCCTAAACCAAACCCTAATCCTAACCCAACCCTATAGTAAGTACATGTTGTTGATGATTATTACTTAGTACTTAAATATATAAATACAGTGTAGGGGACAGTTCCTGAGGAGTTACTCTGTAAGTACACTGGTATTACAGGGTTATGCAGAGGTTTAAGGTTTACATATTACCTAGTTAGTTGTGAGCGTTTTACACTTTATATTAAGTGGACAGTTCCTGAGGAGTTACTCTGTAAGTACACTGGTATTACAGGGTTATGCAGAGGTTTATGGTTTACATATTACACAGTTAGTTTCGAATGTTTTACACTTTATATTAAGTGGACCGTTCCTGAGGAGTTACTCTGTAAGTACACTGGTATTACAGGGTTATGCAGAGGTTTAAAGTTTACATATTACACAGTTAGTTTCAAATGTTTTACACTTTATATTAAGTGGACCGTTCCTGAAGAGTTACTCTGTAAGTACACTGGTATTACAGGGTTGTTTAGAGGTTTATGGTTTACATATTACACAGTTAGTTTCAAATGTTTTACACTTTATATTAAGTGGACCGTTCCTGAAGAGTTACTCTGTAAGTACACTGGTATTACAGGGTTATGCAGAGGTTTAAGGTTTACATATTACACAGTTAGTTTCAAATGTTTTACACTTTATATTAAGTGGACAGTTCCTGAAGAGTTACTCTGTAAGTACACTGGTATTACAGGGTTATGCAGAGGTTTAAGGTTTACATATTACCTAGTTAGTTGTGAGCGTTTTACACTTTATATTAAGTGGACAGTTCCTGAGGAGTTACTCTGTAAGTACACTGGTATTACAGGGTTATGCAGAGGTTTATGGTTTACATATTACACAGTTAGTTTCGAATGTTTTACACTTTATATTAAGTGGACAGTTCCTGAAGAGTTACTCTGTAAGTACACTGGTATTACAGGGTTATGCAGAGGTTTAAGGTTTACATATTACCTAGTTAGTTGTGAGCGTTTTACACTTTATATTAAGTGGACAGTTCCTGAGGAGTTACTCTGTAAGTACACTGGTATTACAGGGTTATGCAGAGGTTTAAGGTTTACATATTACCTAGTTAGTTGTGAGCGTTTTACACTTTATATTAAGTGGACAGTTCCTGAGGAGTTACTCTGTAAGTACACTGGTATTACAGGGTTATGCAGAGGTTTATGGTTTACATATTACACAGTTAGTTTCGAATGTTTTACACTTTATATTAAGTGGACCGTTCCTGAGGAGTTACTCTGTAAGTACACTGGTATTACAGGGTTATGCAGAGGTTTAAAGTTTACATATTACACAGTTAGTTTCAAATGTTTTACACTTTATATTAAGTGGACCGTTCCTGAAGAGTTACTCTGTAAGTACACTGGTATTACAGGGTTATGCAGAGGTTTAAGGTTTACATATTACACAGTTAGTTTCAAATGTTTTACACTTTATATTAAGTGGACAGTTCCTGAAGAGTTACTCTGTAAGTACACTGGTATTACAGGGTTATTTAGAGGTTTATGGTTTACATATTACACAGTTAGTTTCAAATGTTTTACACTTTATATTAAGTGGACCGTTCCTGAAGAGTTACTCTGTAAGTACACTGGTATTACAGGGTTATGCAGAGGTTTATGGTTTACATATTACACAGATAGTTTCAAATGTTTTACACTTTACATTAAGTGGACCGTTCCTGAAGAGTTACTCTGTAAGTACACTGGTATTACAGGGTTATGCAGAGGTTTAAGGTTTACATATTACACAGTTAGTTTCAAATGTTTTACACTTTATATTAAGTGGACAATTCCTGAAGAGTTACTCTGTAAGTACACTGGTATTACAGGGTTATGCAGAGGTTTATGGTTTACATATTACACAGATAGTTTCAAATGTTTTACACTTTATATTAAGTGGACCGTTCCTGAAGAGTTACTCTGTAAGTACACTGGTATTACAGGGTTATGCAGAGGTTTAAGGTTTACATATTACACAGTTAGTTTCAAATGTTTTACACTTTATATTAAGTGGACAATTCCTGAAGAGTTACTCTGTAAGTACACTGGTATTACAGGGTTATGCAGAGGTTTAAGGTTTACATATTACACAGTTAGTTTCAAATGTTTTACACTTTATATTAAGTGGACCGTTCCTGAAGAGTTACTCTGTAAGTACACTGGTATTACAGGGTTATGCAGAGGTTTAAGGTTTACATATTACACAGTTAGTTTCAAATGTTTTACACTTTATATTAAGTGGACAGTTCCTGAAGAGTTACTCTGTAAGTACACTGGTATTACAGGGTTATGCAGAGGTTTATGGTTTACATATTACACAGATAGTTTCAAATGTTTTACACTTTATATTAAGTGGACCGTTCCTGAAGAGTTACTCTGTAAGTACACTGGTATTACAGGGTTATGCAGAGGTTTAAAGTTTACATATTACACAGTTAGTTTCAAATGTTTTACACTTTATATTAAGTGGACAATTCCTGAAGAGTTACTCTGTAAGTACACTGGTATTACAGGGTTATGCAGAGGTTTAAGGTTTACATATTACACAGTTAGTTTCAAATGTTTTACACTTTATATTAAGTGGACAGTTCCTGAAGAGTTACTCTGTAAGTACACTGGTATTACAGGGTTATGCAGAGGTTTATGGTTTACATATTACACAGTTAGTTTCAAATGTTTTACACTTTATATTAAGTGGACAGTTCCTGAGGAGTTACTCTGTAAGTACACTGGTATTACAGGGTTATGCAGAGGTTTAAGGTTTACATATTACACAGTTAGTTTCAAATGTTTTACACTTTATATTAAG
This sequence comes from Paramisgurnus dabryanus, assembly GCF_030506205.2. Lineage (NCBI taxonomy): Eukaryota > Metazoa > Chordata > Actinopteri > Cypriniformes > Cobitidae > Paramisgurnus > Paramisgurnus dabryanus. The sequence goes on along the minus strand of NC_133341.1, from coordinate 33,806,348 downwards.
TGGACAATTCCCGAGGAGTTACTCTGTAAGTACACTGGTATTACAGGGTTATGCAGAGGTTTATGGTTTACATATTACACAGATAGTTTCAAATGTTTTACACTTTATATTAAGTGGACCGTTCCTGAAGAGTTACTCTGTAAGTACACTGGTATTACAGGGTTATGCAGAGGTTTAAAGTTTACATATTACACAGTTAGTTTCAAATGTTTTACACTTTATATTAAGTGGACAGTTCCTGAAGAGTTACTCTGTAAGTACACTGGTATTACAGGGTTATGCAGAGGTTTAAGGTTTACATATTACACAGTTAGTTTCAAATGTTTTACACTTTATATTAAGTGGACAGTTCCTGAAGAGTTACTCTGTAAGTACACTGGTATTACAGGGTTATGCAGAGGTTTATGGTTTACATATTACACAGATAGTTTCAAATGTTTTACACTTTACATTAAGTGGACCGTTCCTGAAGAGTTACTCTGTAAGTACACTGGTATTACAGGGTTATGCAGAGGTTTAAGGTTTACATATTACACAGTTAGTTTCAAATGTTTTACACTTTATATTAAGTGGACAATTCCTGAAGAGTTACTCTGTAAGTACACTGGTATTACAGGGTTATGCAGAGGTTTAAGGTTTACATATTACACAGTTAGTTTCAAATGTTTTACACTTTATATTAAGTGGACAGTTCCTGAAGAGTTACTCTGTAAGTACACTGGTATTACAGGGTTATGCAGATGTTTAAGGTTTACATATTACACAGTTAGTTTCAAATGTTTTACACTTTATATTAAGTGGACACTTCCTGAGGAGTTACTCTGTAAGTACACTGGTATTACAGGGTTATGCAGAGGTTTAAGGTTTACATATTACACAGTTAGTTTCAAATGTTTTACACTTTATATTAAGTGGACAGTTCCTGAGGAGTTACTCTGTAAGTACACTGGTATTACAGGGTTATGCAGAGGTTTATGCTTTACATATTACACAGTTTGTTTAAAATGTTTTACACTTTATATTAAGTGGACAGTTCCTGAGGAGTTACTCTGTAAGTACACTGGTATTACGGGGTCATACAGAGGTTTAAGGTTTACATATTACACAGTTAGTTTCAAATGTTTTACACTTTATATTAAGTGGACAGTTCCTGAAGAGTTACTCTGTAAGTACACTGGTATTACAGGGTTATGCAGAGGTTTAAAGTTTACATATTACACAGTTAGTTTCAAATGTTTTACACTTTATATTAAGTGGACAGTTCCTGAAGAGTTACTCTGTAAGTACACTGGTATTACAGGGTTATGCAGATGTTTAAGGTTTACATATTACACAGTTAGTTTCAAATGTTTTACACTTTATATTAAGTGGACAATTCCTGAAGAGTTACTCTGTAAGTACACTGGTATTACAAGTTGAAACTTTAGTCTAATTCAGTCCTGCAGGTCATAAATACATGATATATACATTGGAAACATAAAGGTTCAATGTATCCCAAACTGGTAACTGCATGTGCGCAAGTTGAAAAACATGCTATTACAAAATGTAGTTACATAACTCATGTTACACATGCGTACCTACTGAAGTAAAAAAAACGTTGTTACCAAAATCCTGTTACACATTTGTACTTACACATACCATTTAGTGTATTGTTACATGTATGTATTTACACAAATATTACAGCTGTAAGTACTATGTAACACTGTGTACTTACATTGTAGTTAAGTGCTAGGTACACATCTTATTACCATGTAAGTTCACAGGTATTAGGGCCACTTAATATAAAGTGGGACCGACAGGGACCATACAAGCAAACATTGTTACACTTCAAAGCCTGTAACTGATAGAGTTTATAGCTAAAGCTAATTTTCAACTCCTGTCCCTGGTTGGGCATTTCTATGAACATTTTAAAACAGATAACATTTCTTCAACACACATACACAAACAAACACAAAAAAAACACAATAAATAAAAAATGGGTACAAATTTGGTTTGCCTTTAGCCACAACTTAACCCTTGAAGTAAACTTTTTCAAGTCCGAAATTGCCTTAATATCAGATGCATTCCATAGTTTACAGCCCTTATGGGAAGAATGAGAATGCTAACAAACTCCCCATGTTGATTGTATTCATTCATGTTTACTGGGGTTTCTCTTTATAACCAAAGATCTGTGGAGTCTCACTCAATGGGCCCCATCATATACCTGGTGCAATGCAGCACAATGCAAGTGTTTTTTGCTAGTTTTAACCCGGTGCAATTATCATTTTCACATCCAGTTTCAGGTTGTTTAAATTACAAATGCATTTGCACCCAATTTTGCACCCATGGTCTGAAAAACAGGTGTGTTCAGGTGCATTGTTGGCTAAAATAGACTACACCATTGACCAACATGACCAGTGTGTGAACATTCATGAATCAGAGTTGAATGACTCTGATCTCACTGATGACACGCCCATCTCACTGATGACACGCCCATCTCACTGATGACACGCCCATTTTTCTGCTTACAGGTGGCAGTTTACCCAAAGCACAGGTAAAGACAGCATCACTGGGGCAGGCTGGGAAGGCGAGGTCACCGTTATTGCCCGTGTCAGTGCCGACAGCACCAGAGACGGCTGAAGAAGGACAGAAACAACCCGACGACCCAGCGAGTGTAAGTTAGTAGCACCAGAATCACAGACTAACACTGATCATTAATCTAATCATCATTTAACACTCTCATCATGCACACATAGGACAAGCCTTAAAAAATTATAACGCTTTCTCCCTTCAACAGATTTTTTTCCTTGTTTTAAAAGAATTATTCATGGATGTTAGCTTCAGATCTCTACCTCCACTTTAGTCTTTTCATCAAACATTTGTGTTAAACATATTTTTTTTCATTGCAATTTGTTGAAAAGGCCAATGAGAGAGCGAGATGCTTAATATTAATGTGTGCAATAACCCAGTGTGTTACCTCAGAGACGAGTGTGAGATTTTCATAGTTTATCAGGACAGACGGACTGATGGGATACACGAGGTGTCAGGTGTGGAAAGGTCAGGAAACTTCTCCATCAGACAGATTTCAGTGTAATTGGAGCGACCTTTATCCTGTCAGAGCTGAAGCACGTAAACAAACGGACATCCATCAGACGCTTCAGTGCATCCGTAGGAAAATCTACAAAAGCTAATTGGACGCTTCGGTGTCTTACATTAAAATTTCATTAGATCAAATATCAACTAGAACACAACTAACTTCTTTAAATCAGCAGGTGTTCAGGTGTTTGTTAGTCCATGTATGAAGTCAGGCGTCCATATTGGTTTTTATTTTGCTTCTAAATGTGTTTGGTAAATCGAGGGTGGATTAGGCTTGGTATGGTTTGTGCAGCACTTTGGGGAACACAGTTGCATTTAAATGTGCTATATATAAATAAATAAGTTAAAGTTAGTAGAATAAAAATAGCGTAAGCTGCTGTTATGAGATTGTGAACAGCGACACGTGACTGGAGGATATCTGAATAAATGATGTCATCCATCAGAAAACATCTGCATGATTGATAGTTTTATTGATCTGAAAGAGGAAAACAATGATAAGGTCTGACAGAACTGAAAACATTCATAGATAAGCAATAAGTGATGAACTAACCAGGAAAGATTGCTCTTAAAACAACACCAGTTTGACCTTTCACTATCAGCCCATAACACCAGTTAGCCTGTAAAGAGCTCATGTTTTATTTTACTAATGGTTTTCTCACATCGATGCTCTCTCTCAAATGCTCTTAAATGTGCAAATCTGTTAAGCTATAAGGTCAAATGATGAAGGGATGTCATGGATGTTGAAATGAACGCTGGTGTGGTTCTTCTGCAGGTGTACGAGCAGGACGATCTCAGTGAACAGATGGCCAGTCTGGAGGGTTTAATGAAGCAACTCAACGCAATCACAGGTTCAGCTTTTTAACAAACACAGAGACGTCCGACACCGCAGATCTCCAATCCCTGCCGAGGAACCCGACGCCTTGATAGAGAAACTCTGGAGACTTCTGTCAGTCGCTCGCTCGCTCATCCGTATAAACCCTGAACCTGAACTCAGCAGGGAAAGTTGTAGCGTCGGACCGTTGGAAAATCTCTCTTTTCTAGCGTTCTTTGGAATTTTATAGTGGTTTCTTCTCACAGATCTGGTGGGTTTTGCTGGCGCTGAATCCCCAGCACTTCAGTTTCTTCACTGGTATAATCGCATATCAGTGCTCGGATCAGATTCACATACGGGGACCGAGAGAATTTTGGGAATCCTCGCTGAAAATCCCGTGTCGATGGACGTATAACCAGGATATTTGGGAATGATGTTCACGGCCCTTTCACATTATCTTAAAAACTCCTCATTGAACACTTTCTTACTGCCAAGATCCCTTAAAACACTGAGGTGAATGATATATTCTTACCTGTTTCTCCACACTCTTTTTTCACTGTGTTTCCATCCAGCATCAAAGATTTTGAAGATTTTTGTCTTTTACGTTTGGTTTGTAGACATGTGTTGTGAACAAGACTCACTTTATTACTAAAACAGTATAATGTCTATGGTATATTTTTCCATGATGGTGAGCAGCGGATGTGTCGTGAAGCCCAGCGGCTGAATGAATTTGAGTTTTCAGAAAGACGAGTGATTCTGGTTCATGCATCATAAATCCAATGGAAAGAGACGCTGCTTTGTCCAAATCACTCGTATTTCACCTTCTTGTCTTTTCTGTTTGCATTTTTATGAAGAAGAGACATTTTTTATGTGCCTATATATTTTTTTGATTACTTTATTTATTTGCGTTGTGAAAATGTTGATTTCTGCTTATCGACCACAAAGAGAGAACTGAAGTGAGAATGAAGTGAGCAGGTGTTGTGTCATGAAGAGACGTATCTATATTTTCATATGTTTCTTGTATGTTGTACATGTGTGTTTTCATGAAGATCAGATCCCTGTAGCCACACATGATACTGTGTGATAGTCTCTGCCTGGTGTTTTTTTACTCTACAGTTCATGGACGTCAGGGACTCGGGGTTCAGTTGGGATGGGATGGGCGGTGGTTTTTTACTAATATATTTAATATATGATTTAGACTCTTCTGTTGGCAGACAGTGTGATTTATTTCTAGAGGTTTTATTTTGCTCAGAAGGAAAAACTGAATAACATTTAGTTCAGTATGATAACAGATGTGTGGTTCTCTGTTAGGTTTCTGTGTTACACATCAGAAGATACTCTTTATAGTCTTCATCACTCGTCCTCATGTGGTTCCAGATGCCCAACTTCTCTTTGGAGCACAAAGAGTTTTTTAAAGAATCTTCTCACAATCTTTTAAACGTTTTAGAGGACAAACGAAATCAATCACGTGTTGGTAAAGTTTATTCCATACATCTGAATTGGCACGACATGCCTTAAGAGGCCTTGCCGTATGAGTGCGACACCTGGGTTTACTTCAATATTTTGCATGTCAATTTTAATCTATCACGACAGACTATATATCGTTGAGAAGGTCTAAGAATGTGATTTTCATATTTCAAAACCTTTTAGCAGCAATAATAATGCAGTGACAGTAATTTAGTAATTTGTGGCAAAAGTATGCAGCAAACCAATGAAACCTAGTGGCCGTTGTTGGTAAAACCACTAGAATTTATTAAATATTTTCACCTCCAGACAGTTCTGTGAAAAACTTTGAAGTGTCTTCTTTAAAACAAGACCAGGATTAGGCTTTTAGACCCAGAAAATGCCAGAGTTATATTAATTTGAATGTGTGCATCCAGTTAAAGGGTTAATGTGTAATTATTGGATGTAAATGATCATGTGATGGTTGAATGAGAAAGATTTGTTTGTGTTCCACAGAAGCTAAATATTCATACTGAAGTGATGAAGTGAAGATTTGTATCATTCATTCTCTTCAGACAGCTGGATTATGTCTGTGGATTCAGTGAATGATGGGATTGATTTAACACTGACATCATTGAGATCTTGAACTGATGTGTTATAGAAACACTAACAGAGTCTGTGAACAATTGAACTTTGACCCCTAACAAAGATCAAAACTAAAAGATCCCACGCTGTTGATTTTAGTTCAAATACAAGATGAAGAATCACGCTTATGTGTTTGTTGACTTGAATCTTTAAATTGTCTGATTTTAGCGTTGTTAACCAAATTAGAGTAGTCGTTGAAATACAAAAGAAATTTTTCCATGTGAAGGGAGAGAGGGGTGTTGTTGAAAAATGAACACAAACCTCCAGACTGTTTCTACCCATGATGTTGTAATACATTTGCTGGTTTTGTAATGCACTGTAGAGCAGTCCAATGTTCCTTTTTATAGAGAAATGTTATTTGAATGGTGCATTCTTTTTCTTTCATAATAATAAAGGTTTTGATAATGAAAAGTGGAGAAGGTTTTATTTCATTGTCAAAGAGAAATGTGCTTTGATTTTTTATGAATTTGTTTTGGGCCTCATTTATAAAATGCTACATAGAAAACATCCTACATTTGATCTTACGATCATTTCTCTGTATACCGTATAAAGAGCACCCATCGATGTTCAAATCCTTTTGAGAACGGCTTTATTTCCAAAGACCTGCAGCAAACATACAAGCAAAAGTGCCAAATACAGTTTATATAAATATATGGACTTTGCGGTGTATTTTTACCTACGGACACTTTGAGTCCTCTTGTGCGGTGCCTTTTTTACCAGAATGACAGTGAATTTGGCAACACTGTAAATTCTAGCGAGTGATTCTGACATCCATCCATCATTGCATTATCCAGCCTGTATTTGAAGCACTGAATCCATCCGACCGTCTTGATAGTTTCACAGCTATGATTACTGCGATGCTTCACTTTTTTGATTGATTTAGTCAGAGATGATGTTGAAGTGTGTATGAAAGCGGATGAGAAATAATTCAAGCTCATTTATGATCTGGTCTTTGGCAGACGAGATGAGAATTGGCTGAAAGTGTAAATGTAGTGAAACCCAGCAGATTGTTTACAGCACAGTTGTAGAGAAGCAGCTCAGGGCTGTAACATATGTCCTCTATAATGAATGCCATGAAGGACATATGCTTTACCAGATGCTTCAGCTGCTCTAATGACATTGTGTTTATCCTGCATCTCTCTACTGACCTGAACAACATGTTGACCCCGCCTGTAAGTCACCTCACACACACACACACACACACACACATTCAATACAACCGTCTGTTTTCATTCAAATGAAAGATTTATTTAGTTTTTATCTCATTGCAGTGATTGACGTTGTTGTGCAAGAATACATCTTTGGTGTTTTAAAGTGGAGCTTCACTACACTGAGATCTCATCTGTGATGTCTTTAATCCTGATGACCAACATCACTTCAGGTACAAAACTCTGTTGCTCTTGTGTTTGTCTGATGTTTATGAGGTTTATCTCATCATGTGTGACTCCACTTAACACTGATAGGAATAAAGAACTGAATTTATTCATCCTCTCCAGAAAATGTGAATCACGCATAACTCATTGCCATTTTACTTAAACGTTTGGGACTGAAGTGTTGCTGTGTTTTGGGTAGTTACCACTGATCTATATAAATGACTGGATTGCGCATAGAACGCTTGACGTAACAGCGTGAGGTGAAGCAAGTGCAGAGTTCGAGCGGCCATCTTGGTATACCCGACCGGCAGAGGACGTCATTGACCTCCATTCAAAATCATCATCTAAATTTACCCGCTTTACAGCGTATCAGTTACACAAGATTCATTTTTAGGATGTGTACGTAAATAAATTGTTAATTCTGGTGTTATTTGCAATGTTTATGTTTTAATCGGGCAGGATAAGAGATTTATAGTAAGTGTAAATGTGAGAGTGTCTGCTGCATTCTGTTAATGACACGGGTATAAATAAAGTTTTTTTGACATTCAGCCACGGTCAGCGTTATTTCTCTAAATAAGTTTTAGGTAACTTAAGTTTAGATAACATAATTACAAAACCAGCAAATTATTTCATGCACATACGGTACAAAGCAAGACTATTTATTTAGATTTGAGAATGAGCACGTTTATTGTCATTAATACTAAATATACTGCGGTCTGTCCGCTGATCTGATACTGTAATGAAGACAAATGCATAATAACTGATTAAAAAACAAAATGTACAACTTTCAGTAAATAACTATTTGCAATGGACGTTTGTGTTGTAATAATGTACAAGGGAGACTCCAGATATAAAAACAGAGACTAGTAAAGTGATGTTTTATCATTAAAATCTGATAACGTCCATTGATTTAATCCAATGTTTGGGTATACCAACATGATGATTGTGACATCATGTGTAATCCAGTCATTTATATAGATCAGTGGTAGTTAGTTACTGATGTCTGGTGGTTTCTTGATGTCTTGGGTGTAACTAGTTACTAAGTAATTAGTTACTGTAATCTAATTGACTTTATTAGCATTAATTTTACTGAGATATTGGCCGTTTATTAATACTTAATAGCAGATATTAATGCCTGATTCTGCAAAACCTTATTGTACATCTTAATCCTACACAATACTTCAACTTAACACCTACTTTACTTAGAATCAATAAGCACTAATTAGGAGTATATTGAGGCAAAAGTAGTTAGTAAATAGTATTGGACCTTAAAAAGTGTAAGCAGAATAATTGATGTACTTTTATGTGATTTATTCCAGCTGTTTCAGTCCTATCTTTGTATCATTCACTATAGGATTTAGAAAGTAATTAGTAATAAGTCATTAAATACTTTTTGGAGAGGGTAATTTGTACAGTTATCTAATTATATGATTGAAGATGTCATTAGTAACTAGTAATTCATGACTTTTTTCAAAACTAAACCCAAAACTGCCTGTGACCCATATAGAGAAAGTTTGAGTTAATCCTGCTGGTTTTATTTCAGTGATGTTCGTGTACTGGACATTAAACTCATGACCTGTTTATATAAACACTGTGTGTGTGCGACTGTGCACGTGCGTGTTTGCATGCTGTGCAGATACAGTAGATGTTAATAGGCTGTGTGACCTACATATGAAATCACAGAGGTGTAAATAAGAGCAGCAGATAGGGTCAGCGGGTGGCTTTCATCTGATAGAGACCAACATGCTGTGCCCATCCGTAACCAGCAGGACATCAAAATAACACCACAACCATGCTCCACAAATACCCCAAAACATACACAATGACTACACTTGATTTAAATCTGCATGCACATCACACATATACAGTATATATATATATATATATATATTAGTCTGTCGGTGGGTCTCATTTCATGGCTAATATTTCTTCTGGTTTATTAGTCACGCTGTAAATGGAAAGAAAAGTTGTATTGCATTGTGGGAAACAGCGTTTCATGCCGCAAGCTTTGTTGTAGACTGAATAAATGCAGCAAGTCATCTGGGTTTTTACATTTACACATTTGACAGATGCTTTTATCCAAACTGACTAACAGTGCATTACGAGGTTTTTATCAGTATGTGTTTGGTTTAAAGTCCCATCACCTTCTGCACTGCTAACTCAGTACTCTACCACTGAGTTATACAGGAAAACATTTCCTCTATATTAAACAATACAGAGTATATTAGCTGCACCTCTTTGCTGTTTCGAAAGTACAGTACTGTTAAAAGTCTTAGGCTTACAATAGATTTAATGCTTTTGCTATAATGATGATATATAATTATTTCTCAGTCGCTTTATTATACAAGCAGAAAATACAGGATTCTGTATGTAGTATTAAAACAGTATAAAAGTATAAGCTGATGTAAGCAACTGCAGGATCTCTTAAACCTGAATTAAATTAAATCTTTATTTTTAAAAGAAATTGGTTTTTTTTACTTCATTCTGCTCAAAAAAGTTCAAGATGTGTTCAGTGCCAAGAGAGATCACACGTAACACAGATGATGCATGAAGACCACATTTACTGAATTTTATCTAAAAATTGTTTAGTTTTTAATTATGTGTACATATTTCCTGTATTTTCTCTTTGTAACTTAGAGTTGAAAATCAATATGGATGGACATTAAAACTTTTAAAACAACAAAGCTGGTGGTGGTGGTGGATTAAGACTTTTGCACTGTACTGTAGATCAGAATGAAACTGCATTCAAGTAATTTTTTACACATTTTAAAGGCACACATGTGTGATTACTGTCAAGTTATATGGAATGATGAAGTCGTATGCTGATGTAAATCAACCCAACAGGACTCAGATCATGTTCATTGATGATGTACTCATAATGTTATAACATAAGCAAACAGATTGTCTTGATAAAATGAAAAGCTGAGTTGATTGCTAGATGCTACAACTGTACCACACGCAGAGCTGCGCAGTCAAAACATCACGAGAGAAACTCAACAGCTGCTTATAAATCACTCCTGATGTCAGATGACAACGGGTTTGTGCAGCACCACATGAAGTTAAATACAATATGATTTCTACTACGGTAAAAGCAGAAACTGAGGATAACCTGAACTCGACACCACTGACCCTATGAAGAGAGGCGGAGAAACTGGTTTAAGACTGAATTCAAACGTTGTGGAGAAGATTTGAGATAAATGTGAAGAAAATATATAAGACTGTGCTACATACAGGGCCGCATTAACACTGTAAGGGGCCCCTGGGCTTTACCCTTTTGTGGGGCCCTTCATCCACCAGAATTACAGCCTACATTCACACAATCTTTATAATAACCCTGCTGAAAAAAACAGCATCAAACCAGCATGGACCAGCATGGGAATTATGCTGGTCTATGCTGGTTTAGCTGGTGGTCACTAGCAAACCAGCACCAAAACACAACATATGCTGGTCTTCCTGGTATGCTGTTTTTTTTAGCAGGGCACTAAGTGCAAGTTGTCAGGCTTTTATTTTGCTGGAATAATTGCAATAACAAAATATTAAAACCATATCAGAATGCCCACAATATACACAAATATCACTGCATAACATATGCACATAGTCCTATAGGGTGACCCGAATAGTCTAAGATTCGATGCTTTGACAGGAAAAGCCTGATTCGACTACTGCACAGTCGAATCGTCGCAGATGTGTTATAAAATGAGAATCATTTAATTTTGGCTGTATAAGAGTGCACATTATCTGATTTCACATATAACAGCTTTCTCCCAATATAAAAAATATACAGCCTATTATGATAATACTAAGTAAATAATATGTGAAAAAGTAGCTTTCAATAAATATTTTTAAAGTCTGTTAATAGCCTAAATCCCGT